>NC_083317.1:60212576-60367582 GCF_963455315.2 Globicephala melas | reverse complement strand
AAGTACCGAGGGAAAAAAAAAGTGTAAAATCTTTTTTCAGGAAAATTGCCTTGCCAAACATTTAGATCAGGTCGCTCAAAAACAATAATGGCTACCCAATTCCAGAGTGGTATAACCTGAGAGCAGATGTGACAGGTTTTTTTTTTCCAGCTCCACCCTTCCTTACAGGACAAATCACTTAACCTGTCTATGTAATAGTGTATTTGTCAAATAAATAGAAAACCGTCTATCCTCATCTCCTTCTTAGTGGTATTGCTAAGGCTGATTGTGCACGCATATATAAATGTATATATTATAGCTATATATTTCCAGCAGGAGAATGATTTCAAAATAAGTGAATCAAGATTTTATATATACATCTGTTGTGAAGGTCAATCACTTTTTTTTTTATATTTTAAGACCTCCTCTGCTAATTACCAATGTTAAAACACTTGAAAATGATGACTGAACCTATATCACCTCTGTGGAATGGAAGACTTTTTGAAATCTAAACATAATTATAGAGATTCAAACACATTTCCATCTACTTATGGACCCTAGTGGCCTTACTCAAGGCAGTACAAACCTATTAAGCAAAAAACAAAAAAAAAAAGAAAAAGAAAAAAGATTAGTTTTGCCAATAAATATCTTTTTTAAAAAATCCTAAATCAAGGTCTAGTATCAAGGTATAATTCTGGCTGTAGAAGTGAACTAGTTCTCTATATTAGACCTTATTTTTTTAGAAAATGGAACAGAGATGTATAGTAAGGGGAGGGTAAGTGTCAGCCTACACAAACATCCTAGGCATCTGCCCAGGCTACTGGTCTGTCCCTACGAGAATCAGGCTCAGTATATATAAAGCCCCTAAGATCATTGGGAAAGAGGTCACATTCATCTATTTGGTACTGCTGTTATTCTTTTGATGTTCGTCTTGGCTATTTAATCTCTGCTTTCTATATACAGACCTCAGTGGAATGATAATGACAGGAGGAGGGCAGGTGAAGATAGATAAATGTGATTTTTTAGACATGACCATTACCCTCTAATGCCTTTTCTCTGGTCCATTCCAAGCATCCAGGAAAGAGAAACTTAGCTTCCATGGAGAGTGAAGTCATAGCTCCGACTTAGCATAATGAGACAGAAAGAGAGAGAGAGAGAGAGAGAGAAAGGGAGCAAGCACACTGTTAGTGAACCCAGTGAGTTTCTGCTGGGCTAAGACCAGGTTCTCCTGTTTCCTCTATTTTTTCCCAAACTGAAAAGAGTTATTGTGGCAATTCACCTGTGTTTCTGAGCCTGAGCACATGCCCAAGACCTGCTCAAGGTAAGCCCAGTAAGAAATCAGGGATAGGACTTATATCCAGGAAACTCAGCTTCTTTTTAGTAACTTCTGCTTGTTTTGTTTTGTTTTGTTTTGTTTTTCAGGGAATTTGTGTTTTTAGAAAATATGTTTCAATTCCCAGACATTGATATCCTGGGCATCTTTGGGTGGTGACAGAAGTGGGGATGGTGGCTGTAACAAATGTAGCAGAAGCCAGTGCAGTTGCACTATATCAAACATGTTGGCAGACCCCACATCTTTCTGATCCTTACTGCAGAATTCAGTTGCCTCCTTACCCTAAGAAGACAGGGTTAACTGAGAGTTTTGAGAGTGGTGGTGCATCTTTCTTAATTTAGGTCTTGGTGACTATGGGACTAGAATGCCTTGGTGAAAACCATACAGCTAGAATCAGGACCACCTTCCTGGCTGTACGACCCGAGCGGTCACACCCAGGGCTCAGAAGGGCCCTGGGCTTGCTTTAATGCGCTGCTGTTGCTGTCTTGAAATCCTTAATGATTCTTTTAATAAAGGGCCCCGCATTTTCATTTTGCCTTGTGCCCCACAGATTATGTAGCTGGTCCTGCCTGGAATTTATCTTTTCCCGGCATGCCAACTGAAGGTATCAGTCACATATCTTCTCTTACTTAAAATGATCTTCTTTCTCGATTCCTCAGAAGCTAATTCCTGTGTTCAACTCTGAAGATTTCTGTCCATACAATATGGTTCAGAAGAACCCATCTCTCCTTCCTTCCTCCAAACACTTTGATATGATTAGCATCAAGATGGTCTTGTTTTGTAATCAGAAACTCTGTAGTGGTCTCAGGCAGGTATTTTTTTGCTAGAGGTTAATACTTGGGAGAAATAGTTGTAGTAATGAGGTCTTTGCCCACTATTGGCTCGTTAAAATAGGCTTCAACCATTAAATTGAGATTTAAAAAAGAACATCTAACATTCAGCTTATTTTAGACTAGGACTTTCCAACCACTGTGTGATCAAACACATCAGTGTACTCAACAAACAGTTTCATCTCCCAGCTCTGGCCTGGGCTTCCATCCCTCTTAAGCTCCTCCATTGCTGCTGCTGTGTGTTCCACATCTTTCTCATGACCCCTTCTGCCTTCATCTCCTATCAATCCTTTCATCCTTCTTACCCAAAACTGGCATTAGCATGAGGGAGTTCCTCGCTTTAATCTACATATGACATATAATGAGAATGATTCTGCTGAATTTTGTGCATTCACACCCCTGCCACCACCTTGATGAGTGTGAATGCCAGGATTGTAAAGTCAGGATCAGACCCCATAGAGGTGCCTGGATTTGTCCTCAGTGATAGTTTGTTAGGACTAGGTCTTAAGCAGAAGCATTCAAGGCTCCTGACTCCCAGCCAGATATGCTTGTGATTATTCAGGGCATCCTCAATATTCCCAAAAGATATATTCTAGATGACTGGGCTGTAAACCAGTTCCTAAGCACCCATAACCAGGAGGAGGAGGAAATATGCCAGAGGAACTAGGAGCTGGGAGAAGGAACCTGAATGGCCACCTAAAGCTAGTTAGCCTCCCTGAACCTATAAAATACTTCCTGCCACTAACAGTGTCTCCTGGCTTACCGGGAGGGCCCAGAGAGAGGCTCGCCTGACACAAAGCCTCACTCACATCGAAAACTCTGGAAGGAGAGCCCCTTCCACCTCCCCTCCTCCTCTCCCGTGCCCTCTCTTCCACACCTCTGTTCTCCCTCCCCCATGAAAGGAAGGAAGGCAGAGGAATCTGATGGAGAGGTACCAGCCTGTACATTCCCTGTGAGTTTGAATTATAGAAGATTAGAATAACCTTTATTTGCCTGAACCAGGTAGGCTGAAGTTTGCAAGTTTTCAAATCAATGCTGACCTCCTGTCTAGTGACAGTACAACCATGGCACAGAGGAAAGGTCAAAAGCATTACTCAGAGACCGTGGCATCTCCCAAGAGATTTTTCAGTGGTTCACTAGCTCTGGACAAGGCCCTGAGCAAAAACTGCTAAACAGATTGAGTCCATTTCAGTCATGGCCACTCCCTTCCTCCTCTCCTCTGCCTCCAGGGCCCAGGGTCCTTGTGTTCAGCTGATTTTTTCCTTCAGCCTCCCCAGTTCCAAAATTATCCCTATCCCCTCCCCAGCTCCAACTCAAAACTGCTTTACACTGAGGTAACCCTCTTGGGATTGAAGTGATTAGAGCATCCAGGCACGAATGGCTTAAACCCCTACGTTACGTTTGCATCTCAGAAGAAGTGTTGGAAATTGAAATGTACCTCATTAACAAGAGGGCTTATGCTCCTTGCCTACAGCAGGTGGCTGTCCCTTCTGAGCTAGACTATCTGCCTAGAATCAGCCATGTCCTGATACATCTGTACCCACCCGTCCGCTTCTTTATCTTTGGTCGCATATGTGACGTGAATTCAGAAAATCAAACTTTCTTCTGGGGGTGGGGGGTGGATGTAGGTTTACATAGTGAATAATCAAACCCGGGATGATCGCAGAGGCTCTCTCTCACAAAAATATGCCATGGTGTCATTTCTTTATATAAAATGAAGTTTCTATCTGGGATAGCCAAGGCTCTAATAGATATGGTTATGAAAGTAGTGTAAATAAGTTTAAAACCCCACTGCGTTGAGATTAGTCAAGGCTCCTATCTCCTGTGAACTCTGAGCATTGTACAAATTTGAATAATCAGTCATCTTGAGTTTCCTCTTTTGCACAGGAGGATATTAAGGCTCATATTGGACACAGCTTTTTTTTTCCGGGTCAGCCAACTCAGCAGCGGAGCTGATTTGGGGGCCCTTGGCCCCTAGGGAAGTTTAGCTTTTCTATTTGATAATTGGGGGAATGCCTAAGACCTCCTCCAGCCACTGCTGCCAGCTTCTCCATCTTCTTGTCGTTTCTCTTTACTAGTTGTTGCTCCTGTGATGTTAGAGAAAATGTTAGCAGGAGAATCAAAGGGAGGAGATGGAGCATTAGGGGAACATTAGCAACTATTGAAAAGACATTTTGACCTATTTCTGTAGTTATCAATTTAATAGTATTTGTTGCCAGGAAATGCACTGATGGCGGGTGGGAGGTTGGATTGCACTAGCAGCCTGCTCTCAGGAGCCCTCCAGTTTCAGGAGGTGGTAATTCTAGTTAATAAAAGGGTGAACTTCAAACACATTTTAACCAAATCAAATTGTAGCGGGAAATATCATATTACTGATGTTCAAGCCAACTCACAGCTGGTAATATTAGTCAGTATATAGGCCCCAAATTCTGACTTTCCAGCATTTTCAGATAAGTTTCTGGCGGTAAGCGAGTCCCCCAGGCACCTTGTTATGCAGGAATAGGAGATTTTTAACTAACATAGGAGCTAGCATAAATGCAAAATTCTTTATTCTTGTTAGACTTTTTATAAGATTGTCAAGATATTCAAATGATATGTAACAAAGCCAAACTTCAGGTGGTTGATAGGAAATCTCCTAGAGCCAGGAGTTTTAATTTTTTTGTTGTTTTGGGTTTTTTCTATGACATGTTGGCAAAAGATAAAAGCGATTCACTCTGCTAACCAGAGATGTTGGGCATAGTTCCCCCAACACTGATTTCATGTCATGAAGAGCACAAGGCATGGAAAAGAGCTCAGGTCTACCACTCAGACTGGAATACCAGCTTAGCCCCTGCTGGCTGTGTGACCAGAGGATATTCACCTAGCCTCTCTGAGCCTTAGGCTCCTCACATAGAAAATGGGCAAAATATCAGTCTTTTATAGTTAACATGAGGATCAAATGAGATAACATATGTAGAGAAATCCACATATGAAGAAAAACTGATGGACACATACCAAGTGTTCAAAAGTGATCATTGTTATCTTCTATGCTTTTTGCTTCTATGATCTGCAAGTCTTCTTTTTTTAGTAAATTAATTTTTTCCCAATAAAATACATGGCTTTTAATATGATAATAAAAGGCAAGGCAACACTGCTAGAGATACCCTGCAGACTGATCTGGTCGGTCCTTTTCAAGTGAATAGCTGTTGGCCACTTCACCTTAGCCCCAGTTAGCCTAGACTTCCCTTTATTAGCCTGCTCTGGGTTCATGCAGTCAGACAATAGGACACATTTTAACCAAATCAACTTAGACCCCCTGATAACACAGACTCAAGTTAAATGGACATAGGTGAGACAGCAGATCACATGGCAGCTGGAACTTTCCTTGGCCCTTCCTCACCTGTCCTACTCTAGCTCACCTTAAATTCAGAGAGATGTCAGGCATCTTTCTCTGGGACTGCCTCCTGCCCAGATTTTTTCCTAAACTTTCTACGTGTGCCTGAGTCTCCGTTTTCACAGAGATTAATTCTGATTTGGTTCGCCTACACTTTTGAAGCTCTAAAATCTTTCCGTTGTGGGTAGATTGTCTCAAATACTGTATTTGAGGATGGAAAAAGAAAACTCTGCCCAAATGTAAGCACCATTGAATCAAAGAAACAGTATTTTTTTCAGTTGCATTCTTTGAGGATCCAGACAACCTTGAATTCTTTACAAAAGCACATCAGTAATGCCATCCTCCCTCTTAAAAAGACACACACACACACACACACACACACAGAGACCAACTACAGAAGGCCACTATTCATTATGTAAAGGGCTAGAGTGTCCAAGAGGAATAAAAAATTGAAAAAGAAAGTGATTCTATAGATAGAACCCAGACCTAGAAGTCAGGATACCCAAATTCTGTTTCCTACTGAATGGTAACCTGCCTTCTTGTGTGGATCCCAACAGAGCCGCTTCACCCGAACTCCACTGTCATCATTTCTAGGGAGCATGGTTTCTGACTCATCCTCCTAAGGGAGCGTGGGGGATTTCATTTGTTGCTGTTCTGAAAAATGTTGTGATTCCTGTACCAGTGGCATTTTTACATTTTCCCTCACTTGGAAGGATGAGCCCTGAATTGTACCTCCCATCACTCTGGAGTAAAGACTGAACTTTTCGTAATTGTATGGGAAGAAAATGATGTCATTACGATGCCAACTTCGAACAGGGAATTAATAATCATCTTAATTTCTAGGGCTAATGCAGAACCACTGACCTGGCCTATCAACCCTATTGACTCCTCTTTCTGCCACGCATGCTCTTGGTCAACATTAATTGCAGGGCAACTCAGCTTGAGAGGTGTCATGGATCCAGGGTACATTCCCCTCCCCTCATAGCCTAACTAAACCCCTATGCACAGGATGCCTGGTGCCTTAAAATTTGGTCCAAATCCCTTCCTTTTTGTGCACTGAGCAACTTTAGTAAATCTATGAAAGGGTTCTTCCATAGCCAGGAGGTCTTGCTTCTTCTGAACTGTTAAAGCACTTATTTATATGTCTCATTTGGCACTGATTACATACTGTCCTATACTAGAGTGTGTTTATGTGTGTCTCATTCCTCCTACCACTGCACACTGCACAGTAGGCTCATAAGTACAGAGATTGTATTTATACAGTTTGTATCTCCTTCAACACCTAGAATGTACCATCAGAAATAAAAGGTATATAAGAATTTTGTGTTTATGCTAGCTCCTATGTTAGTTATATACCTTTTATTTTATTTATTTTATTTATTTTATTTAAAGGTATTTATTTTATTTTATTATTTTATTTATTTTATTTAAAGGTATATATTTAAATAAAAGGTATATATATATAAAATGAATGAAATTAACAATAGCATACAAATATTTGGCAACAAACTAGCTTTTCTGAACTCCATAAATGCCTAACCAGAAAGTAACCTACAGAATATATCATTCAATTATACCTGTAAAGCTCTAGGATTTTTTTTTCCAATTTAGTATTTATAGGTTTCATTCTTCCCTACTCTTCGCTGACAGTATTTTCACATAGTAGGTTTTTAATAAATGGTTTTGATTTATCAATTAAAATCATAGAATAAAACAGTAATTTCCCATTTCTTTATGTTGAAATATTCATTTTGGTCTCCACCTACATCTTTATCTTCAGACCTTGTCAACCCTTGCAACACAGATATCTTGAGTTATCATTCCACATGGTACCTGGCTTAGGCTTAAAAATCGTTACGATTTTTAATTTGGCTTCTTTATCAGGCCTTTTACAGGGAAGAAGGAAAATCTTTTTGTTGTTGTTGTTTTGTCTCCTCCTCTTCCTCATAGGACTGTTACATAGTTGAATGAGAGCTAGTCTATATAAAAGCATTTTAATTTCTGGAACAAATGTAATATCAGATTCATAATGTCAGATTGAGGAAGCTTTGGCATCCCAGCACACCAAATGATTTTGAACATCCTATGCGTTGAGCTTATTCGTGGACCTGAGAGGTGAGGGGATTATTACTCTAAGCTTTTACGTTAGGTGCATAAGATCTGTACCAGCTGCATTGACCATGTCCTCAGCCCGAATGAGACAGCCGATTGCATAGATCCTCTCCAGCCACGCAAAAGCATCACCATTACTCTCCATCCTGATTAGATCCTACACTTCAGCCACACAAAATGATCTGAAACCAGTCACTTTCATGCTAGGTCACAGAATTCCAAAATAGGTATATTATTCCAATTGTGCCTCGGTTCTTCCTCAGAGAGTCTGCCTCACAGAAAGCCAGGGGGGCCGGTCCCTCCTAGGCTAGACGTTCTGTTGAGTCATGTTTACTGTCCCCCTCAGAAAGGTTCCAAAAGCAAATGCAAGAGGTTGCCGAATGCAGGGACATGTGGCGTGCATGCTACTGAAGTGACAGGCATAGCATACACCTGCTTTTTGGCTGTGGCAGGCCATCTTGACTGTGCCATGCCACAAGTTAGCATTTTGGATGAGCAATTGCCATTCTGTTGTTTTCTTCTCAACACATGGTGTTCAAAAACAGTTAAAAGAAAACTGTACCCATTTGCTCATCCCAGAAATCTAAAATTTCAAAGAAGCATGCCAAATTAATTTTCACATAATATTTTCCAAGCTTTTTCTTTGCACTGAGAAATGACATTTCACTTTTTGAACTCTTGGTGTCCTGGCCTGAGGTAAATGGGTGCAGTTTCTCTTTAAATGGCGTTAAACATATCAAAGCAGGATTATATCTGTCACCATCTTTTTTCTTTTTTTCTAATGGAATCAAAATCCTTCAGGGAGTGTCCCAAATCCACATTAATGTCTTTGAGTGCTAATGTTTCCACTGGGACTTTTACATTAGCAAAATACAAGTGTGTGGTTTCCGCCCCCCTCTGCTTTCTGTCTAAGAAAGAGCTGACTGCACCTCTGTTATTCTCCATGGCCTTCAGCTAACCCCCATCAAGGGGGTAGAAGAGGATGCTTCCTTTTCTACCCTTTCCCTCCTCTGTGTGGCTCCCTGGAAAAGCTAATATGAATGCAGTTTCCAGCATGGGGGAATCTTTGGAATCCCAACCTTGAATTTTATTCAAAAAAGACTAACTGCAGTAGCCGTCAATACAATCTATTTAGGGCCTATAACAACTTAAATTTCACCTTTGGTTCTGAGTGTGGAAAAATTAGACAAACCCCCATGATTTCAGGACCTTGCCATCGACATTTTTGTTGTTGATTTGGGGATATCGGTCATGTGTCTGTATTATTGCAATACAATTCCTGTCCACCTCAATTCCTCTTTTTTATTTCTTTACCAAAGCAATTAAAGTGACGTGTTGTAATCATGATTATCAAGGGGCAGTGGAAGATTGCAGTGTCATAGATAATAATTAAAATAAATAATTGTGACATAATAAATAATTAAAAATCCTTGCATCACATTTCATCTTAGAATGCACCTTTTCCTTGCATTTGGATAAACCCTGGGAAGTTGCAGTATTTCGAGAATAATTGTGTTTACATGTGGGGTGGAAGGGGCTGGAAAGCTCTCTAGTATCACTCTCCAACCCCTGTCCAGCGTCTTCCTTCTTTCAGCGCCATCCTGGCCACAGAAAGCTTGAATTCTGCAGCTGATGCTCTGAGAGAGCCGTCCCTGGAGAGCTGGGAGCAGTGTGCTTCTAAGCTGGCTCTTTGCATACTTTCACTTTCTGGAGCACTCTGGAGAACGAACGGCACTACTTCCTTAGCCACTCTTCCTATCCCTCCCTCTTTCTTCGTCTTCTACACCCTTTCCTGCTTTTCTTTTCTTCCCTTTCTTTTTCTACCCCTCATGCAACTGGGTGGAAGCTTGAACTGGAGTGTGTGTGTGTGTGTGTGTGTGTGTGTGTGTGTGTGTGTGTGTGTGTGTGAGTGGTTGGTGGAGTGCAGGGAGGAGGGGATCTCCTGATGCCTGAGCCTACCTCTAGGAAAGAAACTCAGTGTTTTTATTTAAACAACCTCTCCCTACAGCTAAGCCTTCATATGTGGAAGAAAAACTCAAACCTTTTTCCCTTTCCACACTTTATGAAGACAAGGTAAGCGGAGGCAGTGACAACGTCAACCCTGGATTGAAAATGAAGCCTTTGTGCACAAACTATGTGCTCACCTTTAAATACTTTCTGAGGAAAAATCCCTGTCTATTGGCAATTATTGGAGAATTGATTGTGCTAGATTTTTGTGGGGTTATGCATGTTTTTCTGGTATTGAAAGAGTCTGGGGATTTTTTGTTTGTTTGTTTGTTTATTTTTTCAAGCATTAGTTGCACAAAAGCTTTGCAGTATCAGGTAGACTGTCTTCTATAGCCGAAAAAAAATACGCTTTTGTACATGAGTCATTTGAATTTCCTATATTTAATATTCTTTTTGGTGGGTCCAATGTCAGTTTGTTCATGTTAGCATATTTAAATGTCAAGGTGGTAGAAAATGTGTGTTTATATTTGTATAAACTTGTTCACACAATTTAGCAGCATATAGCAGACACTCACTAAAAATATTTTCCGATGGCATTCATAGTTGTTTCACCTCTGGGTTTCCCTCTTAGCAACTTTGGCAAAGAACACAGGTTTTATAGCTGGACAAACTTAGATCCGTATATGAGTGTCATAAGGTAGTTTCTACTTTGCAAGTCTGGTTAAACCACAGTCTTACTGTGCCTCAGTTTCTTTACCTGAAGAAACGGGTATGATAATCTCTACTCTGGAAGGTTTTTGTCAGGATTGAATAAAATTATATATGTAAATCCCCTAGCATAGTGTCTGAAACATGGTAGGCACTTAAATTTATTATTTCTCTCCTCCCTTCTTTTTAAGAGAAATGCCTGGATGATATCATCACTTCTTTGGTCTTAAGCTTACTATTAGTGATTTTTCTCCATATCCAGATTACTTGAACCAATCATATTCGTTAGGTTTTAGCCACTCAACTTTTGTTCATCTCAAAGGAAATCATTCTGCTGTGCTATATATACTAAAATATAACTGTTAGTGAAATGACTTGGAGATTAAGTAGTGTGTTGGAGCTAATAGACACATGGCTCAGCCAGGTTCTTTGCTTTATCCCCAGCTCCACCCTCATCCTTGACCTAAATACCCTCTCAGAGGCCAGTCAGGAGCAGAGCAGCAAGGCCTAGAAAGCCCTGTGTCTGAGCTACTTAGGGCAGTGAATTTGGGGTAGATTCTGAAGGGAAAACATGTCTAAATTCACAGAACAGCTGAACTCAGTGGCTCAACCTTTAGGTTTGGGTACTAGAAACATTCCAAATTATTTCTAATCTCTGACTAATATGTCATGCCTTCTCTCTTGATTCAAAATTAATGATTAAGTTTTACATTCATCCAATGGGAACAAGTTTGACTACTCGATTATTCTACGTGATCGTGTTACAGATGTAAAATTCTTTGAGAATTTTTTTGTAATACTTGCACATAGTTGGAGCTCAATACATGTTTGTCAAGTAAACAAATTTAGCCTGTGGCTTCTTGACCATCATAGTGGCCATGATAGTGACACAGGATCCTCTTTTTACTGCCCAGCAATATATTTTATGTATATATGTGTATATATATATATATATATATATATATATATATATATATATATATATATATATATATCTGTATCTGTAGATCTCTGTGTGTGTGTGTGTGTGTGTGTATATATATATATATATACACACATATATATAATCATATATATATGATTGTGTAAATGAAAGGCCTTAAGGGACCCAGTTCCATTGGATCACTGATAGCCCTGAATCTATCTGTGAATTCCTTTCTGATAAAATTACCAGCTGCATAATTAACTCTGTGACCATTGACAAGTCCTCAGTTTCATCATTTACAAAATGACTAGATTAAATAATCACCAAGGTAGGAAACCCTTCCAACTCTATAATTCTATTTTTTCTCTCCGGTGAGAAATGACGTGTGTTTTTGAGAGGTGTGCTATTGTTTGAACTTCGTGCAAATTTTTCCCCTAGTGCAAGAATCACAGATGAAATCTGCTAGGGGGGTGGGAATTTTTACTTGCTTTTTAAACTCAGAGCAGCCATTGAAATTGGTGTCTTTTCATTTCAATTACTTATCACTTAGATACAGGGATTCAACATGGTGGGGCTTGCCTGACCCCCAGAGGAGCCTACCCTGCTTCTGTTACTTCAACAAAGCAACTGAAAGCTACTCAGATCTCCACTTCTGGAATCCTTAAGGACACTTCCCCTTTGGTGGAAGTGAGGCCTGCGAGTTCTTGTCTGTCTTCATAGATGCTTTTCTAGACTCTCAGGATAGCTTGATATTAATGACAGTCTGCCCAGTCAGCCTCACCATCTCCAGAAGTGAGGTGTTTCTGGTGGGTTTTATTTTTCTCTTAATACCTGCATATTTAATGCTGTGTGTGGTAGAGCCTAATTGTCCCCATCAGGAAAGTAGGTGTTCATGTCATTAATATGTTGATTTAGTTCTTGAAAGAGTAAACTGCCAGTATGGTACAGTACTTCTGGGGTGTTTGGGTTTTTTTTTTTTCTCCTCCTTCTACAAGAAGAAAAAAGACCCTAAATTGTGCCTTTGGATTAACATCTTCTCCTTTTACATTTGAATTTCACAATCCTCTTTAAATGAGCAATTCTCAAGGTGTCTGTTACTGACAGCTGCCTTTGGACTTGTCCCGGGACTTTATGGTGGGCATTTCTTCCTTTCAGCTCTTTGTGAACATTCTGTGTCCTGGCCCTCTCTCAGAGTCTCACTAGCATTCCGACAATAACTTCTCCCCTCGTTGGCCCTTCTTGATTACTAGAAGGACCATGCTGCCTCTGTTGCTTTACCTCTCTTGCAGATGCTCCCACCTTCCTTCAGGAAGGTCTTAATATTTAATTTCTTACGTGATAAATTTTGATTAGCACCCAAGTATTAGATTTTTATGAGTGCTAAGGGCAAGACCCAGGCAACAGTCACCAAATCTTATTTTTAGACAGCTCCTTTACAGTAGAAAGGTACAGCACTTGGGGGAAGCCAAGTCTCACATATTTGAATGAAAGAACAGGGTTGGTGCCTCATCTGTGTCAGTATTGCCTCCTCTTCGGTCTGCAGTTCAGTCCTGCTTCGGTTTAATTAATCCATTAAGGTCGATCTTAACCCTAGTCAGTAATGATGGAGGGGCTCACCGGAGCCATCTAGAACGGGGGATTAGATGGATAATGATTTTTGTGCTGATGATGTGTTCTGTCTTTTTATATAGTTGATCCCGTGAGGGACATATTTCTTTGGTGTATTCCTGCTGATGTTCTCAAGACAGATATATTACAGAGAAATAAATCAGACTAGGAGACTTTGCTAGTGTCTCATTCTTGGTGTGTAAATTTAGTGTTTTAAAATCAAAGCTATTTTTAAAAGTATATCTTTATCAATATACTATTAAATAATCAAGAGGATGAGAGAAATTTGAGAAAATTTCATTTGAGCATTATTTTTTATTACGCTTAGATGCTGTTATAGAATATTTATGTTAATAGTCTTCTTCTGATTTCTCCCTCCTCCAAGAGTAACCTGTTTAAGATGATTCCTCCTCAACCCAATTCAACAAGTGTTTACTGACACCTCCCAAATGCAGAGCAGTTGACAGTTCCCAAAAATCAGGAGACTTAAGTAGCTTTATGTGTCTTAAAGTAACAAAACAGGATATATATATATATATATATATATATATATATATATAAAACTATTTGAAATCAAGACCTAAATTTACATAACTATTGTTATATATATTGTTATATATAACTATTGTTATATATATTGTTATATATAGTTATATATATATATAACTATTTGAAATCAAGACCTAAATTTACAACACAATAAATTAATCAAACTGTATTGGTTGAGTACCCACTATATTTTTCCTAACATCAATGGAATTTATAAGCAATTACAATATACATTTAAAATACAATAAATGTTTTAAAGTGTGGTAAAGCAGCTAGGGTGGCTTTTACCTTGTTTTAGAGGGTTGGCAATTGGCTGACAGTAATCTTGGAAGTCTCTCTAGCAGAAGCAGCATTTAAGTTATTATTTGAAGGAAGGAGAAACGTTCTTCAGTGCTGAGGAATTATTCCACAGATGCAGGCTTATGTGGGAAAGGTTCAGAGATGGACTTTTCTGCATAAAGGAAAGACTCTCAATGGGAAGAAGCCAGAAGGCAAAGGAGATTCCGCTAGTGGATATAGGGAGGCCTTCGTGGCACCATTTTCTGACAAATTAGATGAGCAAATCTATAAAGGGCTTTCAGTGCTGGTAGTTTGGAATTCATAACTGATCTGAAGTAGGATAGAAATCGACTGGAGGACTGAAGAGGGAAGTCTGATAATCAAACCATTGAGAAGATATTTGGAGTGAGGAGGCAGTTTTCATATCCTAGGTATACTGTGATCAAGAACTAGCCAAGGATAATAGAAAAAATGTATGTTTAAGAAACTTTCTATATTTGGTAATTGACTATATATAAGAAGCAAAATATTTTAAAATGTGAAAGTTTAGCAGAAGTTTGGGGCATTGGATGGTGTCATGGACTGTGGTTTTATGGCATTTGGATAACAGAATGATTTAAAAGGAGAGAATGCTCTGTAGGGAATTTGAGGTGCTAGCAGAACATCTCATCAGAGGTATTCCAAAGAAGAAGTGTTTACTAAAGTAACTTAATTAACCAAAACTAAGAGAGGCAGATTATAGGAAAGGATGGATCAGTGTATCAACCCCTCAAATGCATGAACGTAAGAAGAAAAAACTATTGAGTCTTAAGATGATGCCTTTCAAGGGACAGCACAGTTAGAAGATAGTAAAGGAATATTGAGGGAATCATTGAAGGGATAAGATTGAGCCAAGATTTTAAACTACAGAAGGCAAAGACAAAGTAAGAAACCATTCTGAAAAGGGTTTTGGGGAAACAGAAAGAAACTGAAGGAGACTTGCAGTATCTTCTCAGCCGATGCCCGAATTCTGTGTGTGGGGAAAAGGAAGCCTCAAAGAGAGAAGTGGTCATGTTAAGCAGAGCTAACTTGTAGAAGAACCAGAACTAGGTCATAGGGGTCTTTGATCATGGTCATGTGCTGCTTCCACTGTGCTGTGCTGCCTCCGTGAAGGACCTGTCCCATCACTTCTTGTAAATGTCATGACTTAAGCAAAGAAAGGCTGAATTTGTAGAGGCCAGACTGACACAAACAGACTTGTGTAAATCCGTTGATAAGAGAAAAGGAGAGGGTGATGTTGAAATCTCCATCACTGTTTCAACTCTGGCCAGGATGGTCAACAGAAGAAGGGGAGTGAATAGTTTTGAGTATTTCAGAGCAACTCCTTATTGCCTGCCAAGTATCAGAATCACGTGTGTTAAGCAGGTACCAATTGCACAGCTACACAGCTTTGCAAGTGTAGAAGCATATTTATGTTTTGTTTAAATGTCAACTCTTTTCATTTCCATATTGATTCTTAATATTGAGGGAAAATTCTAGGGGTCGTATGTTGAATTAAAATAATTAAAACTGAACCTAGACTCAGTTGGTTTAAAAAAAAAAAAAGACTGAAACTGAAGAATCCTTCACTGTAACCTAAACTGAGAAACGGGTTTGCTTTGGAACGTGACTGGCTTTCTTCAGTACAGCCATGCAAAGACTTGGCCAGTGCTATAGTCCAGAAAACATGTCGTGCTTTGCTTATTAAATATTTTTAAATTGGCCCCTTTTCTTCAGGAAGACCTCCTAGGTTTTGCCCGAGTAAGGACCATAAATTTGAGTCCGTGCTAACTACAACTGTTAAGGTCTTGTGAGAGATGGAGGAGATTCTGCGTAATTGTGACACATTGCAGGGGGCTCCCCTGCATAATGTGATCCATGTCTTTCGGAATAGAGCTTTGCTCCCATGTTAATACATTCTGGAAATTGCTCAAGAGGCAGCTTTGGCATTAGAATAGCAACTTTCAAAGCAGTGAACGTCAGCACTTCTATTTCTCCTTCTTCTTGGCGTGCATTACATGAAGCTGGAAAGACTAATTGGCTAAATGAAGGGACTCAGTGTCACAGAGTTGAAATCCTGGCATGTAAATGGAGAGGTGGGGAGAGACTTTGCATGCATATCTATATGGCCTCCCTTTGTGAATTATCATAATAGAAATGGTTCTGCCCCTTCTCTAGTTTCCCTGCGAGATGAGTTGGGGTGTGAAGTGCATGGCACAGAAATTCACCATGCTTTGTATCTATGATTACTTGTCTCTGTGCGCATTTTTCCACTCCTAAATTGCATGTTTACCGAAGGTTGCTGAATAATACATTGTTTTAAAAGATGTGTCCCTGAATTAAGGTTTATTATATGACAATTATAACATGGCTGCATACAGCTGAATACTACAAAGAAAAAAATCAGTAAATGTCATTTTTAAAAGCAAACGAGGAAATACAGCTCTTATTTGTTTTATAGTTGTTAGATCTGCTTCCTTGACCTCTGCCAAGTATTTATAAAGACGGATCAATAACGGGATCAAACATTTCATATGAGATTGGCTCCCTGTGACAGCAGTCAACTTAGCATGGGGGATGTGTCAGTCCTTGTGTCACAAATACGCTTTTTGTGAAAGATTATTTCAAGATAAGTTCTACAACTCATTTTTAACTTTTATAAAAAGCTAAAGCCTAGGACTCATTTGGTTTACCTACCCTACCTTCTAGCTAAATTGTCTTAGACAAAAGGAGACCAAATATGTTTCATAAAACTTACAATAGGACATCACAGTATTTCATATGAGGATTTAACACCTCCTGAAATATGTCAGAATTTTATGACTAAACTAAATCCCTGATGTTTCTTAAGCCCCTTTTTAAATGTTTGATCTGAATTATAGATGAAGAACATCTATTAACACATCATCTTACTGATAACCATTATCAAATCACCTCTTAAAATATTTTGGGCAAGGAAGGAGGGAGAGTTCTTTGACCTCTGTCCTGAACCCACTCTAAGCTTTTCCCATCTCCATTAATTATGGAACTTTGAATCCCAAGGTTGATATAAAAGACAGGGCGAATTTAAGTTATCCACTTCTTTGTTAACTTTTGTTATCATTTTATTTTTAAAGCGTGTTTTATGCTTAGCAAAATTTATAAGAGCAGAACCTGATACAGTGATGGTCTACTTTGTAAATACCTGCAGACTAATAATTGTTAAACTGTTGATTGTTGAGAAAAATAATTTGAAATCGCCAGGTACCAGCGTATGAAATTTTGTGGTTAAAGAGTGTTCCATGGAAGCTTAATGCTGAGAGAAGGTATTCGTGATTCAATGAAAGCTAGGTGAATTTTAAACATTGGTAAAACCAAATTTGAGGATGCCAAATTTGATTCAAAGGTCAGATATTAAAATATTTCCCTTTGACCATGGAAGAAAAGGGCTTGCCTAGAAAAGAACTTGGGTAGAGCTAGAGCCAGCAAGTAGGAAATGCCATTTCCGTGTTGCATTCTACCCAAGAAGGGAATAAATGCAGTGAACTTTGACTATTGTCAGTCATTGGTCATGCCACTATAAACGTGACTGACCTTAAATATACAACATCTTTTTGTCTAGGGGCTTATCATATCATTTCATTCATCTCATCAGTAAATGAATGTACAAGAATATGAATGAACATGTATCTGAATGAATATAAATGTACAGGTATCACTCTCTCCAAATGGGGAATGGGAAAGCTGGGACTTAGTGTTACCTACATAATCAGTGAGAATCAAAACCAGAACTAGGCTTGATGTCTGGAATCCACAGACTGGTTTTTTCAGGGCCAAGTGGAGCAAGTAATGTTTAGCTTAATTTTAATCCATTTCAGAATCTGGACATCTTACAAAATCTGATTGTATCTTGTTTTTCCTGTAGATTTCTAGAAAGGGAGATACACTTGGGGGTGGAGGGTAAATCTGTTTTCTGACAATAGATGTTTTTGCTCTGGTAATCTCATCAGCTGAATTAGCAGAAAACTCATATTCTGTGTCAAACTCACATAAGGTGACAAATGACAGGTAGCATTATATTCACAAAATGTACCTTCTTGCTGTGTACTCCTCACACAGCAGACCAAAGTTGCTTTTACAGAGCTATAACTTGTGACTGTATAAGGTCCTCCCATGAGGCTTGTGGATCTTTGACACCAGAGGAGCGGCAGCAGCAACTCCAAAGGCGTCTCTGCCCTTTGTTGTCTTAGAGCGGCAGCCAGGTGCGCTTTGAATCTCATTTTGAGGAATCACGGGACAAGGTTGGAAAGCCACAATTTGAGCAGAAGATGCAGTGGGCTAAGCAAAATGTAGTTCGTCTTTCATTTCTTTATTTTTTACCTGCTGTCATGCCTGAGGGAGAGAGAAAAACTGTTTTAAATAGAATAAGAATTCCTCAAATTTCGTTTACTTCTGTGTTCAGCAGGGCTAGGGAGGGACGGCAGAAGCAGCTGTACCCTCGTGCTCGGCCCGTGCCTTGCAACAGATGAGGCTTCGGGGTCATTCTGCGGGAGACTGCACTAGGATATGGCCAGAAACAAAGTGAGGTGTCGGGGGAGAGAGGGGAAGAGACAGAGCAATGTCAACCAGATGAGAGACATTGAGGAAATGGAATATGTTCCCTGAGAGGTTCACCAACCACCGAGAGCCGGAAAAAAAACCCCAAAACTGTAGTCTTAAAATGATTTTAATGTCTTCTTTTCCCCTTCATTAGGAAATTAACATTCTGAAAGTTATGGTTTTGAGTGTGTCCTGATGTATACCTAAACTAGGAATGCATTTTTATGGCTGGGTTGTAAACCCATCATAATAGTAAGGGGTTAAAAATGGAATGCCTTCAAGAGATAACCTATACCTACTGCAGGTTTGAAACTCGATTAGCCCAGCTATTAAAACCAGGAGGACAAACTGTTTCTTCCCTGGATACAAAAGCTGTTAGGCTACGGCCTGACCCAGTACAAAAGTTTTCTGAATCTCTCTCCACTTTACAAAACGGCTCATTGCTGCCGTCTGCAGTGAAGCTGTTTACAGCTCTGTGCTAAGTGGAAAGTTCAAATCAATTATTGTCCATTAGAGTTTAGGTATAACTGATGAAATATCCCCAGAGGAGTATTGTAAATGTATCAAGACGTCCTTTCCCATTATAGAAATGGGGACGCATAGTGAATTACTTACCTTCTCTCTTACCCTTAATGCCTCTGAAAGGCTGCTGGGCAGACAGAGCTTATCTTGTCTTGCTGGGATTTCAAGTGAGGACTTTACCATTTGGTGAACGTCTGTAGTGAGCCAACAGAAATTCCAGGTTCCAACTCCCTTTATAGCCCCCCTAAACTCCCTTGTGGACATAAAGGCCTAAAAAACAAAAGATATCAAAGAAAACCCTAAAAATTGATTAAAACTGCAACCCAGAAGTTCCCTGCAATCAGGTTCTTTTAGAAATGATAAAGTTTCTTGTTAATCAAATAGGAAAAGCTTTGACCAAATTTTCAGCAAGCGACAGTAAGATTTAATGTCAGATAATTTGTGCCAGGATGCTTTCTTTCCCTAAACTAGGTCTCTACATGAAGCTTTAGCAGGGCAGAAAAGGAGACCCACTCACTGCTCAGGTGTGAGAGAGAGAACATTAATTTCCCAGATTCTGTTATCCAGCTATGGAATTGAACAGTGCCTTTCACCCCTGTAAAGACCAGAACTAAGAGGAGAAAGAAGGTCTGATTTGTGATCTGCTATGACAAAAGATGGAATAGAGGTGCTTGACTTTCATTTAAGGTTGTTTTTACTTAGTCTCTTCTCTTAGTTCTGCTCCATAACAATTTCTGTGCCCTAGAGATCCTAAGGCTGAAATACATGTGGACTCATCTTGTCATAGGAAAGCCTGGGTATTATTCCTCAGAGTACTATGATTTTTCAAAGACCAGAAGCGACAGAAAGGTCAAGGAGACATCATTCTCCAGTATCAACCTTTCCTTCCTCCGTGTGCACAGGTGGGCAAGACACCTTTTTATTCAGAGCTAGTCCTTTTCATCTCCAATGGCTGCACTGTGGGGAAGCAACAGAACACAATTCCAACACAATCTCACAAGCCCGTCATATGGGGGATAGGAAGCATCTTTAAAATACAACACTGATTTCTTTGTGTTTCTTTAACTCCAAGGATAACTCCAAGGATGTTCCTTTCTGCTGACAGCTCTGTCCGTGGTGCTAAGTAGGAAATTGGCTGGATTTCTTCCCTGTGGCCCATACTGCTTACCCCCCGGTTCTCCTGGGCTTCCAGTCCTCTGTCTATAGGGGTGCTAATTGCTGCCCAGTAAATCTTGTTGAGGTGAAAACCAACTTTCCAGGATATTTATTGGGTCAGGTTTTCTTCTAGGTCACTCAGGTAATGAGAGATTTCATGTTGTTTTTCACCTTGATCTAGGTAGGTCTGTTGCTTTTTTTAAGTTGACAGGAAGCCCTCTGGAATCTACATTTGATTGCTAAACCATCACTCCTTTACCAAATCAGGTGCTGTGAAAACTGTCACTCCCTCAAAGGGAGCAATCTGGTTTCATGCCCATCCAGATCCCCCTCACCACAAATGTACCCATACCTGCACCATACACATCACCAGCTTTTAATCATTTATGATATTTAAAGAATTAGTCCATTTCCCCCCCCACACACACACACACACATTTGTACACATTACTACCTATTCGTAGTAATGGCCATTGGCCTGCTACCCTCAGCATGCATAGGATACATTTCTCTTCATTCCGATTTCATTTACTCTACCTGGTAATTTCAGTTGTTTTGGCAGCTCAGATTTTACAATTGTTCCCTCTCAGTATTTTAGGAGAATTATTTCACATGCTATGTTTGAAACTAAAGTTTAGTGATTAAAGTATAAATTCTTTAAAACAATATTATACAAAGAGAACAGCCTTCAGATTTATCCCTTGTCTTAAAGCCAAAACAGTAAAGAAGTACACAGAGCCATATCTTTCTTTAGTGGATAGAGCATCTGGATTCTACACCTGAAAAGCAGCCTAAAATATGATAGTATTAAATATATACCCACAGTACCAAATATGTGTTTTGACTTATTTTCCTGCTCCATTACTGTGGGTAAGAGTGTGTTTAGTCAGTCCTTTCTGAATAAGCGTCCCTGTTCTGAAGCCCATTTTGCCTGCCCTCTTCTGAATACCAGCCAGCACACCCATAGTTCGCTAATATGCCTGCTCGGATTTAAAGAGTAGTCCTGATTTTCAAGTTTCTTCTAGCCGTTATTTGTGTTTCAAATTATCTTACTGCATTTGTATTAATTTTCTGTTTCCAAAAGTAAACTCCATGTATTTCAAGGCAGCACGATTTCTTTTTTACATTTACCAGGGAACTGGTGTTTTTAATGTCATGTGAGGACAACATTACACAATGGATCTTTGGCAGAGATACACAGAAATGAATACCGTGTGCGAACAAACATTAAATGGCAGTCTTAATTACAGAGTTTGACTCTGTTGTTTTTAATGCCCTTCAATTTTATAATTTGATGGAGAATGCATCAACACAGCTATTTTCTTTCTACCCTAAATGATTAAGGATTGATATATCCCCAGGCCATAGTAGCTTGCTAGATTGGTCTGATCAGGTAGGTCTTACATTTCATCCACTAGAGGGCAGTAGGGATACACATCCACACCAACCAATATGTGCAACATATGGTCGATGTGGAAACAGAGTAGCCATAGCTTTCCTGTGTATGAAAAATTCCCATTACAGTGTTGCTTCACTTACAATTATATTGAAAGTAAACACTAATTCACAGACGGACTACGCATATTTTAACATACCCCACTAGTGTTTTGTCTACTCTCGTTTAAAACGCCCTGGGTAATGAAACTTCCACTACTTCCCTTGGAAAGCTGTATCAAACCCCAACTGTTTTCACTGCTTGAATTTTTTTTTAATATACTCAAGATCTATCAGTCCTCCTTCAAGTTCTTTTAGAGCTCTGTTATGTACTCCCTTTTCCCTTACAATAAGGCTAGTTCAATTCTGGAAAGCAAATGTTTATGGCGCTCCTACTATGTGTCAAGCATCGCTAAGCAAAGGGATGGCCACACCTGACAAAGGTCGCAGCTCTGCATGAGATGGAGTTGCAGGAGTCAGAAAGCTAAAGGAAGAGCTCTCCCAGGCTAAACATCCAAAGAAAAGTGGGTCCAACTTCTAAAGTGAGTGAAATACATAGAGCTGTCACAGCTTGGGGAAATTTTTGTCTGTGCTTAGATTTCTGTATCAGAACTCAAAAGGTGTTATAACTGCGTCACCTAGAGAACAGTGAGGTGTGCAGCTGACACGGCAGTGGATCCATGCCAAGGAAATGACCTGGATGTTTACTAATGAAGGTTTCTTCCTTCTTCCTTTTGCAGCTGGTTGTCAGATTAGCCTAGAAGTTTCAAAACCTATACTGGGGCTCTTTTTACCCATTTATGGAGGATAGGAAATGGATCTGTGAGTCTACCCAAGGTAGCAGCACCTTCTGATTGATCATATCGGATCGTCTATTTTCTATCATTGACTTTCTGGGTCCAATCTTGGTCATACTACGCACACTACACAATGGGAAGGAGGTCCAGGTTCGTGTGCAGTATTCTGGTTTGCATCATTAGTTTCTTGGCATATACTTTGATTATTAAGTATCTGAGGGGGAGAGTGGAAGAAATCCAAGCCAAGAAAGTTCCTTTAAGGCTAAAACTCACAATTACGCAGTTGTTAAAAAGTCCTTTCTCCCTTTACATTAGAGACATAGCAAGATTTTTTGCTCTTTTGGGTGTATTCATCTGGAAGGATTTCCATAAGGCTGTCCTGATCACCAAGAGCAATCCCCAGATAGACATGTATGCAAACAAGAACTGCTCAGACTCCAAGAGCAAAAACTGAACATTGCATAAATTCTAGAAATGATACTATTTTTTTTTTATTAACATCCTTTGAGCTTCTGAGGGAAGTAACCTATTCTCCAGAGTTTTTGAAGTAAAGTGCTTTCCTTTGCCAATTAAGAGAGCAAGAATGTGGTTTCATAGACTGTCTTTCTTTAGGAAAATAGTAGGGAAGGATACAGAATCTACAGAATACATTAGCCCAGGTTTTCTATCACAAACAAAGCTTAAATTTGAAATGTATGCCACCTATAATAAAATCTCCACGGGTATTTTATATGGAAGTAATTAAGTACAAATGTGCAACAGACATTTTTGTGTTTTTGTTTGTTTCAAAATACCAGAGGTGATTAGGCCATATTATGAACTAATTACTTACTTAATTTATCTAAGTTGAAATGAGTTTTTGAGTTATACAAGGGCCAAAACAAGAACTCATTAATCCATTATGCACATCACTGAAAGGAATGAAACAAAGAAGTTAACGCCTTTATTTTATTGTGTTACCACACACCAATATTTTGAACACTGATGAGGACCCAAGTGCTCAAAACATCTGTATTTGGTAAGAAAATAAAACAAACTCTTTTCTTCCCCACCACTTGGTCTTTTCAGTGGTATGCTGAAATTCAGAATGAATTACCGAAGGTGCTAAAATGGTGTCTTTTTTACTACATTTTCCTATGGAAAGTTTAAAAGACTCTTCCAACATATTTGAAGACAGTAAACAAATAACCTACAAAGCTCAATATTTTCTTAAATTTGGAAGTAAACCACAGTCATTCTGGGCCTTGGGACTCTGTACACCAAGTTTCAAACCAGAGCATATTTTGGTGTTTTGATGGTTGAGTTATAACCCCCTGAAAAGAGGGACTGCTTGTGTGCAGTAAGGACAGCTGCCTGTAGGACTGCAACGGAGCTACTAAAATAAAACCAGTGCTTATTTGTCGCTGCTGGCCGCCCCCAGGAGACGTGAGACCCGGTAGATCTGCTGTGTGGCCAGAGGAGGAGCTCTGTCAGACCTCTGGGATGGGTTCACCCTCCACAGCTCTACCTGGCCTATTCTAGAAGAAGAGAAGGCAAACACACTGCACTCGCAGAACCAAAAACAAAAGGAAACAAAGAAAACCCTAGATGTTGGAAGCAAATTGAAGATGTCAGAGAACATTTATGATCTGAGGTGACTTGTTCTAATGTTTGATCCTTCATCTCCCAGGTTCTAATCCCTCTTTTTAGTTGGTTTTTAAAGTATTGCCAAAGAATTCAAATTATGGTTTATCTGATCACACTGGTCTGGTGGTTGATACTGTCTCACTTAATTTATATTTTTTACATGTTCTTTTATGACATGATTCTCATTATCTGAGGCAAAATTGGGGCCATATATCACCACCTGAATCACTGGATATCCTACATATGGGCCAAGTCTAGACTCAAGTATTTTACAAAGAGGTAGTGGTTCAAGCTTTATAGTATTAAAGGTTAACTTGTTTCCCACCCCTGTAGCAACTAAGGTGACCTGCAATGGAAGCAGGCTTCTCTTTTCCCACATGAAAAATGAAGAGAAAGTTATCTGTGATTTTCATACCTCAAATGAGTGTCATGAGGATTTGATGAGCTATTCTGTAATCTCAAGTTTAGAGAATTCTTTTAGAATTAATATCTTTTTGGAAGATAGTATTGGGAAGAGCACTTTTGGCTGATTTTAGGAGTAACAGATGGTGACCTTGTTCTTATACCACAACCAGCTATAGCAATACCACTGACTCAACATTAGTGAGACCTGTGTTTTGAATTATTTTGCCCAGGGGCTCAGAGGCATTGGTACTAAGCCCTATGGTCTCTCTTGGCAGCTCTCCATTTTAACCTAAATTAGAATCTTTGACTATGAAACGGAGTTTTTCTCTATACCAAGAAATGTAGTCATTGAACAAATGTTCATTGAGCAAGTACTATGTGGGAAGCACTATACTGGGCCATCTTACTTGTATGAGAATGAATTTATGATGTTAACCTCGTTGAAACCATACTCTAACCAAGAAAAACAGTCAGACAAAATCAGAGCTTTAAATTTGAAAGGAGTCCTTCTCTTTACAGATGAAGGCATTTGGGCCTAGACAGTTCGGTCATTTTGCCCAACTCGACACATCTAATTAGTATCAAGAGCCAGAGCCAGAGCTCAAAGCTGCTGGTCATCACTCTAATGTTCTGTCCACTGTATGTCCCTCCTCCCCCAAGTCGAAGGGCAAGAGCTAAGCAGAGATCAATCCCACAACTTAACGTAGTCAGAATTAAATTCAAGGGGCTGAGCTAACCAGTCTTCATTGATATTTTACCAGTAGGAAAAAACTGTGAAAATTAAATATTACAGTCAATATTGCTGCATGGAAAGTAAAGAGAGTCCAGTCAGTACGTGATGTTGTGAGTCTTTTAACACAATGAGAAGTGTTTCTCTGGGTCTAAACAATAACCCCTGACATTTTTCTCATATCCTCTTTTTTCTTACCAGTTTCTTTAACTCAGTTAAGCACTGACATCATGACATAGCTTTGCCAGGTTTGGTAATGCCACATCCCCAGGCCTTATTTGGGGTGAGATTGTCAAATTGGTGTTGAGGGAAAGTAAGTCTTTAGGTAGGAGGTATTCTTAAATAATAAAAGAATTTCTGCTCAGAGAATTATTTCAATCCTTTCTAAATAACATCAAACCACACTGATTTTTCATTGGCAAGTGATAGTCACTATTTGGGTAGTTCATCTCCAGGGGAGTATTTGTGAAAGCAATGAGTTCCCAGCAAGTATTATAGAAACTTGTTATACTTGTGGCTAATAGCATGCAAAAAGAAAAAAGGGAACAGAAATGTAAAGAAGAAAATGGAAGAGAACCCTGGATAAAAGATTATAGGTGACTTGACTTTTACCTGAATTTTTAATTCAGGTAAAAGTAAATAATAATACACATAAATAGTTCCTATTCACTTACAAATGGATACAATAATCCTGAATATATAAAAAAATAACTGGCCCCACTCTGCAAGGACAGAAATTAAGTTACAGGTGTTTACCAACATATTCAAAGGCATAAACAGTTTTGAAAGGCTTCTTATTTTTGTTTTGAGGGACAGAAAGCTCCTAAAATATGTTATCATAGCTTTAGGTTAGCAGCACTCTTATATCACAAAGTCTCCTGCAACTGAATTTAAGCTCTTCAAAATATGGAGGAAACCAAGCTCATGAGGCCTAAATCATCCACAGTCTTGGAAAGTGAACCCTGGATTTTTCTCTGATTCCTCTTCTCCTCTTCACCATGCTTCTCCCCACCATCCAGATCTTTCTTGCGTTTCTCATCTTCCATTTAGGTAACCCAGTCATCATTCGAATTAATAAGGCAAGGAGGTTCTTGGCATCTGCAATACCCCTTCACTTCTTAGATGTTACTTTTATTGAAATATACGAGCTTAGATTAGGAAAAGTAAGAATGAATCCTTAGATGGGTTGATGATAAGGAAGAATTGCTGTTAGAATACAGTGTCGTCTGTGGTACTCTATAGTAATCCATGGCTGCATGTGTTACTAGCCATATGCCTTTACCCTCTCATGATCTGCTTGCCTCTTTTGTTCCCTCTTAATGAGACCTGGAGTCATCTTAAAGTTGTGGATGTTCACATGGTTTCTTAGCAAGAAGCTACTGCACACACAATTTAGATATGGAGGGAAATGAAGAACAAGACTTCATGTAGCTTTAACAGATGACACTGGTCATTGTAAGCTGTTAATATATCAGGCTACAGGGAAGAAAACAGCAACAGTGGAGGAGCACAGCTTTGGAAGCAGATAATCCTGAGTTCAAATCCCAGGTCTGCCACTTACCAGCTGTGTGTCCTTTGTTAAATTACTTTTCCTCTCTGAACTTCTCTGATCCATAGTTCTCTCATCTATAACATGGAGATGATAACAATTGCTGCAGAGAAAGACATGACTTAGGCAGTCCCTCACACGTGACTGTAGGTTGGGTGTAGGTTGGAGAATTTGTGGCACTACTGGCCCCAGCGTGCTTACTGTCAGTACTACAGTTGGCTGCTAGTTTCTTATGAGCATATGGTTATAAGCAAAGCCCCACTGGGTGGGCCCATGGACCTTTCAGCTCAGCACTCACCTTCTGATCACAGGACCAGGAAATTGTTATGTAAGACACAATTGTCCTTTGATAACTTCAAGAATTAGAATTACTTTCCTCCAGACATCCCAGTTTCCCTGAATAAACCACTATAGATTTATTATCCATGAATTTACCGAAGCTGTCATGATACTATGTCTGTCGTCAACTTTTAATGAATTTTATGTTTCCTGCCTATTGTATAAACGATTTTTTACTTAATTTGTTTCTTTTAAAGAGTAACAAGATGATTTCTATATCACGTATACTAGGATTTGATAAACAAATCCATAGTATTCACTTTACCCAGGCCTTTCGTTTTTTATAGACATTTATCATATCCCTTCCTGGATTTGGTCATTATAAATGGAAATCTTCATCTTATATGATGATTATTTCCATGGATTCTGAGCTTTCTCCTAGTCTTATCTATTTATTTGCTTGTTTGTTTGTTTGTTTATCAAAGTGCTTCATCCAGAAACAGTGTCCCACAAACAGCTACCATTATCTTTAATAGAGTTGTTATCATTTAACTCGCCCCATCCTCTGTCAAAATTACATCCTAGGTATACTCTGGGCTCAAACCAGAATGATCTTAATGTGAATGCGATTGTATTTGAGCCAAGGTTCAGCTTAGAGGCAGCTGGCAAAATGTTCAACAAACAGGACCAAAAGGAAGAATCATAACAGAAAATGTGATTCTGTCTGTGGCAAAGTGAGAAACTTGCCTGATGGTCAAGGTAGAAATTGAAATTTTTACTCATTTTGGAGGTCCTAAGGAAGAGGCACAAGGCAGTGCTTCCCTATCCAGTTTGTTCCATTGGAACTGGAACTTGAACTTGGAGCGCTCAGGGGCCCAGAACCAAGTCTAGGTTGGGCTGGCCGGCCTGTGTTGCAGTGAGAGGCGGGGGGGGGGGGGGCTACCATTCTGACAATGCCAGCAGAAATCTGCAACTAAAAAGCCTAAACCTGCTTACCTCAACATTAGCATCGGCAGCACGAAGTAAGATCTGAACTTTATGTGACTCATTATGAGTGGGTGGCAGCCTACTGTGGAGGCAGTCTGTGAACCCAAGGTCAACACCCCGGTGAGAAATCCCTGCAGGTAGTGAGCGATACCACCAGTCAGCCCTGCGATGGATGATCCGTGTCCCCTCAGTTTAGTTAGAGCATTTCCCGCTTTGTTTCTAATCCTGTTTCTAAGGCTATTTGGCACATTGTTTGGCCTTACTTGGCACCGCAATCTTAAGGAAATAAGAATGTCTTACGTTTGTATAGTACTTTAGAGAACACTTGTACATAGATTATCTTATTTGTTCCTCTCAACTCTACGGTAACTGTTCATGGTTCCATTTTATGGATGGGGAGAACTGATTAAATTATGTGTGCAAGTGTAGTGAGTAAATTGTAGAGTAAGGACTAGTTTTGTCACTACCACAGTGATAACCAGGTCATCTCCAGGCACCGTCCTAAAAATATACTTTCTTTCATTTTCCCCTAAATGTACTGCATTAAACTTGTTTATACTTATGTTGATCGGAACTGTTTTGGGCAGCAGCAAGGCTCATGAGATCATCATGAAGACTTGACCTTTTAACACCCAGAAAACCAATCACATGGAGATTTCTCTGTATTCTACACCATCCATGTCATGTGGAGAATGTTCAATAAGCCTAGCATCGACCTTGTGTCTGGACATTCCATCCAGAAAGAGGTCATTTATCCCAACTTTTTCTTCTTTTCCTCAACTTCCTTTACATTAAAATCCCACTCCCACACCTTAGTTCAAATGTACTTCAATATTTTAATAACTCAGTGGCATCCATGCCTTTCATCTCTCTGTACCCTTTCCTTCCTCCTGAGGGGCAGAATCCCTGAATGATCCTAGTAAGTTCTGAAAAGCCTTAGCAGGGTAGATAATGGGTAAAGATCATTGCATTTCAACTCCCTGATCCATTACACTCCTGCCTTTCACCAGCCTGCAGAGCCTTGTGTTTTTTTTCTAACAGAATAAATTAAATATGAAAGAGAAGGACTAATGTAATTCAAATAAACATGTTAATGACCCTATTTTTCCATTTGGTAACTAGACCGGATGTGGTGGAATGCCAGTTTTTTACTGAGCCTGTAATTTAAAACTTTCAACAAGGACACTTTTTTCCCCTTTTATTTCCATCCTCCACTCCCACCCCCTTTTATTCTTACAGACACTCCTTACTGTCCAATTAGTTTTGGAACATGAAAACCGTCCTCGTTGCTGCCTGAAGTCGCTGGGGACCTGGGGTGGTTTATCTCTGTGGGATGGCTTGGACGTCTCCGCTTTCACTGGCGATTTCCCTGCCAGAGCGCTGTGCTGTCCTGGGGTGCGCACGAGAAGGTGGCACATTTCACACAACTCCTCTCTGGCCCCGAACCCACACTTTGTGGAGTTTCGATGTTTTGCATGTACGTGCTTGCTGCTCTAGGCAGGACTTCAGCCTCAGATTTGGAAATGGAAGAGCTTAGTGTGTTGTTAACCCTGTAAGTAGCCATCTGTTCCAGCGACGTTTTTTTCTAAGACTCAAAGCCATGTTCTGAGAGCTTGTTACCATCCAAAATGAACCCCAACCTGACTCAGTGCCCCCAGACGACTCCCTGGTTTAGTTCCTTCACTGGCCTCCTCTCAGCCTTTTGTCTCCCCTGCACCCCAAGAGTAGTCATGTTCCCTAGCACTCCCCACCCCTCCTCCAGAAAATTGCCCAAAACGAAGCCCTTTCTCTTCTCCAGACTTCTGATTTGCCACCTGTCTGCTGCCTTCACCCTTCGTTACCCATAGACCCTGACTTCTCTCCAAACTGTGTGTGCGTTTGATCCCTAGTTTCTCTCTCCCCCCCCGCCCCCAAAATATGATGTCTCTTTGGCATTTTACCTGCTAGAACCAGCTCTCTTATTTCTTTTACTTTGGTCAGTTTCCAGCTTTTGAAGGAAAACTTTTTAATCTGAACACATTTTCGTTTTTTTCCTGCAATTTACATGGTAGGGAGGAATGCAGGAGAGAGGGGTGCTGGCCCTGTTACTTCCTGTTTGTTTTTGTTCTGGAAAATGCAGGCCGGCTGGCTGTGTCTCACAGGAGCTTGTCTTCAGCCATCGTGCTGATTCTGATATTTAACTTCTTAGTTTTTCTCTCGTTTCTCTCTAATTTTCTGTTCTTCCTCCAGAAACTCCTAAGCCCGTCATTAAATCTTTCTTCCTGAAATTTCTTATCTTAATAGTACCTCTGGATACTGTTCTGTCCGCATTAAGGCCAGGATTCAAATTAAGTAAACAATAATGGGAGAGAAAAAAAAAAAGGAGAGAAGGGACAGAGGAAGCAGTAGGCGAAAGAAAAAAAAAGTAGGTTCAATTTTTAGAAATGGATTTTACTAATTCCAGTCCCTGTGTCCTCAGATCTACTGTTGAGCTATAGCCTCACCTGTCAGGTGGACTTGCCTTTTTCTGAAGACACATCTGTGGATGTTGGGTCTCTCTAAGAGTGATCTGAGAGAATCCCTCCAGAGTTTATTTTTCCAGCCACACAGATTCTGGTTAAGGTTGTACTTTCTCATCATAACCAAGATGGTTATTTCCCAGAACTAGTAGAGATCTCTCTTTTCAGAGGGCTGCTCAATGAATCCCAGCATAGAGTCAACCCTATATAAAAGTCCTGTATTCTGTGTTTCGTTTTCATGTAATTTTACCCACCAAGGTCTCAAAACAACTAGATCCTCTTTTGGTAGATGACTCTAACTCCGTAACAGATAAAAATATAACTTTTTCATAAAACAGTTAAATAAGCTGATTCCTGAGAAGTACATTCCCATCTTCATGTCAGATGCCATTGCAATTTAGGACACAATATTTTCCCTATCCATATTTAAAAAAAAAAAAAAAAAGGACTTTGTTTTCTTTTTCTTTTCCTTTGATACTTAAGGTCAGAATTTAAAAAGCTAAATGAATTCCAGGCTTCAAACTCCCAGAATTATATTTCAGCTAGTCCAAGTCTAAAATGAGCTATATCAACAGTACAGTGCTAGTAACTGTGACCTTCATGGAGCACCGAACTAGCGTGAACCTGTGGCTTTTCTGAGCTATGGCCTTTGGTCTCCATCCCCATTCCTTCAGCAGCTTCTGCTTGTCCCTGCTCTAGTGCCTTCAGCCATGAGCACACCATTTAATCAGTGGTGTATGAAAATGCACCCGGTACAGTCAGCAACAGCTAGGCCAAAATCGATTGGCTATTTTTAAAAGGAAAAAAAGAGGACAGAAAATTGCTCTTTTAATCTAGGTAGATCAAATCGTGCCTGCTTGCTTTCCACCTGTAGCTAAGTGCAGGCAAGAGCCTTCAGATTAATGATAGTACTTCTTTGTGCTTCTTTATTCGTGCTTATCCACTTGGGGTAAAAGCGCCAGGGTATCTTCAGAACTGAGTTTTCACATTCACATTGAGAAAGCTTGTGCTCTTTTTCTCCTAGAAAAAAATTATCTTCCCTTTTGCCCCCTCTTAGAAGATCTGAATAAAAGCAGAATACATTCAACCTTTCCCACCTTTTTGTTTCTTCCCTGCCATGAAATCATATCTGACTGTGACATCACAGTGTGCTGCTCTGGGCAGCCTTGTGGGGTGTGAAGGTGAGGACAGTGATTGGGTTAAGGGAGCAAACCAGGAGGATGGGGCTGGGTGCTGCCCTCCCTGCCACTAGGCAGTCCCTGCTTTAGGTGGTAGAAGACACAGCCACCCACTTGGGAGGAGCTCTATTTCCCATGGATTTTTTTTTTTTTTTTAACTCTGGGGCATCCTCTTTTTTTAATATATTACCAACCAATTAAATTAATTTTTTAAAAGAAAACTGCGCTTTGATTTTCAAACTGCAAGGGGGGATGGGGAGGTGGGAATGGGCTGGCAGGTTTGTTCTGTAGCATTGATTTGTAACCAACAAAGGAAATGTCTACTTATGAGACACAAATCAACACAACCAGACTGCGAAAGTGCAAACAGAGATGTGAGAAAATTATTCAATCGTAAGTCTTCTACGGAATTTCAAAACATGGAGTCTTTTGACTGTTCCAATACCAAAGAAAAAGTGGATCACTAGAAGGAAGGGAGACCATGACGACCAGTTCTAATTCTGTCAAGGTCTTTCTCCAGTGATGATGGAAAGCTCAGGCAAGGTTATAAGATTCCTAAAAGATTAGCAATGTTGTAAATGAATTTCAGAACTCGTCAACCATGTCCTCAGCTGCTGTTGTGGAGAACGGGTGGAAGACAGTTTATGCCCGAACTTCTGCTTTAGTCTGCATAACCTTGGCTGCTACAAAATTGACAGTTTCTTGCAAACTCTCTTGATCCAAAAATAATCTCTAACCAATAGTCCTAGCACTTACATAGAATTTTTATCATATAAGCACATTACAAAAATCAGCAAATAAGTCAAACAAGTAAAAATGTAACTCTAGGAAGCTCAAGATGTTTATTTTGTAAAACTTCACCAGTTGGGATAAACTGGGAAAAAGAGACCAATCTGAATTGGCTGAAAGTATGAATCATGGAATATTTTAATGTGGTTTGAACTAGAATTTCAAAGTGTTCACAGGTGGAGTTTCTTTTTCTTTCTTTTTTTTTTCTTTTGCGGTACGCGGGCCTCTCACTGTTGTGGCCTCTCCCGTTGTGGAGCACAGGCTCCGGACGCGCAGGCCGCTCCGCGGCATGTGGGATCTTCCCGGACCGGGGCACGAACCCGTGTCCCCTGCATCGGCAGGCGGACTCTCAACCACTGCGCCACCAGGGGAGCCCCACAGGTAGAGTTCCTTAAGCACTGATTTCAATAAATAAGAATTGTCAGTAGCGTTATCAGGTATGTGTATTTTTAAATATTTTAAGTTTTCGTTTTCCCCTCCTATATGTAAACATGGTTCTCCTTTCTCCCTCCCTCCCAACAATCTTAACACTATTAGTTTACTTAGAAGTCCCATTTTCAGAGATTAGAAAAAAGGTAAATTTCAACAAAATCCCTGTCCCAAATATCACAGATTTTGAATTACGGTGATTTCTCCTTTAGGGGAAAGGGGAAAAAGATGATCAGATGTTACTTTTCTGAATGCTTAAGTTAACATAAATAACTTTACAATTTTTTAGTGTTTTTCTAATATCCAGTAAGGCCAGAGTCCCATTCAAAATCTAGGAAAAAATGGGAAGTCCAGAGAGATTTTCTAACTTGACCATATACTTTTGCTTCTATCCCTATGAAGTCAATTACCAAGACTATCCCACCTTATCCTAAAAAATGTGCTATTTCTTTACTTCTCAGTGTTATCATGTTAGTTCCATTGCCTGCAGAAATCAAGGGAGTGAAATGGAATGGATCAGAGACCTACAAATAAAGTGATCAAGAATGGATTTCTGGGCAACTCTTTGAAAATGAAAACCCTTGCAATAAAAGAGCATAAATGTCACAGTTGGTGTTGTACAACTCGAAGTCTGATTTCTTGCAGTTAAGACTTCTGAATTACAACCCTGAACAAATAAATAAATGAAGACCTTCAAACATCAAAATGAGCGTCCCAAAGTTTCCAACCGAACCCTGCCAGGCAATACTGTCTCCATAGCACTCACTTATCTAATTTTCCAATCCTAAGCAGAGTAGAAAATATACATAGCATAACAGGTTGGAAGGAGATGGGTCTTAATAACTGGGACAGTGACACCAACCAGCTATGGCAGTGGATCATTAGACTGAGGCCATTAGACTGAGCAGAGAGAGATGAGGCTGATTCTCAAGAGAAAAAAAAAAGTGTATTTCTGAAAAATAGGAGCAATAGGTATTCACAAGGATAACCCTGTATTATAAGAAAAAATGTAAATGATAGCAGCCTACTCTGTTTAAGAAAACAGAGATATGTAAAATTTCTCTATTTAAAAAAAGCGTAAGATATATTTTATTGCTTAAAGAGGCAAGTTTATGTCATTAAAGAAATATATATGGAACATTTCATTCCCCAGTATAGCTCTTTTTGTTGTTCTTTTTTTAATTTGGAAAAAATTAGACATGGTTTTGTAATGACATTAAAAATCAATCTAGGGCTTCCCCGGTGGCGCAGTGGTTGAGAGTCCGCCTGCCAATGCAGGGGACGTGGGTTCGTGCCCCGGTCTGGGAGGATCCCACATGCCGCGGAGCCTGTGCGTCCGGAGCCTGTGCTCCGCAACGGGACAGGCCACAACAGTGAGAGAGGCCCGCGTACCGCAAAAAAAAAAAAAAAATCAATCTAGCCAAAACTACTCAAGACAAATACCTTAGAAGGAAGGATATTTGTTCTTGAATATTTTTCTAGTCTAGATCTCTTAAAATAAAGATGTTCTCTGTCGCTGGTCTTAGTTGTATACTGTGTTTGTCATCTGGAGTAAGGCAGAGTCGCTCATATTTAGCTGGCTTACTTTGTAATGCATCATTATAAGTGACCAAAAGCATGGTACAGGAAGTTGTTTGTGTGTTTTTTCATTGCTTATGCAACTTCCAAGCAGAAAATGTTCTTGAGACCAGATGGTAAAGAACAGTCAATTGCAAATTCTATTCTCCAGATGTATTGATGTTTCATGTCTTCTTGAAGCCAGTTCAAATACATTTGTAAATTCGACTCTTAACTTTTAGTAACCCTTTCTCTTCTGCTAGCCCCTATTTCAACTGACCAAGAATTGGGCTAGAATATTTGATTACAGGCTCTCTGCAGCCAGCTGTACCATGGAGTGGCAATGCCATGGCCACATAATTCAGCCAGGTAAAAGTTCATCACATGTGCTTTTGTGCATATCTGGTCACTGAGTGACAATGAGAGCTGTGTGTTTATATTTATGGTACCAAACCTCTGTTCAACTTGATCCTTTCCAAGAGTGCACTTTGTAAAGACAGTTAAAAAAAAAATTGCCTGGTGTTTCTACTTGACGTGTAGGGTTTGGTTTTTCTTGTTTTTTTTTTTTTAATCTACTCGGCAATTTGAGTTTGCTTGGAACACAGATGAGTTAAGAGAAAAAGCTGTTTAAAAAAAAAAGTCCCTAGTAAGTGAAAATGAAGATACTATATCTGAATGAATGTGAAAAGTTGTCCCCTTGTATATTTTTAAATCTTCCCAAACCATCCCCAGTTCTCAGCCAAATGCAACCTACCCAGATTGTCTTCAGGAAAGTAGCAATTCACAGAGCTTTGCAGTTACCCATATATCAAACTGCACTCTCTCTCCAGTCCCTGCTCACAGCTCCACCATTTTAGAATGTGGTGAGATATGCCAGAGCCCTACCATCTGTTTAATGGGCTAATTATGTTTACCACATGCCTACTTCACAGGAATACCATGGGTGAGGTTGCCAAACATCATACAAATATATATGTTTGTATATATAGATATAAAAATATACACATAAATAAAATCATATACATGTATAACAGCATCCAGCATTCCTTAGCTTCATTCTATCTTTTACTATCAGAATGTATCATGGCCCATCACTTAAGCCCAGCTAGGTACTGGCAGAGTTGATCGTAATGCATGGTGTGGCCGTCAGACTGAGGGAGACTGGGGGGAGATGAAATCCAGATTTTATACACACACCTCTGTCTTTGCCTTATTAATCTGTGCCCCATTTTCCTTCTATTAAAATCTTGATATTTTAGCTTCATAATTAGTGCAATCAAACTTCATGATACTGTATATTGCGATATCCAGAGTCTTAACTCTTACTTTTAAGAAAGAATATCCTTTGCTTTATTAAAAAAAAAAAAAGTCAACTCTAAAAAAGTCCTTTCTGTACAAATTACAACTTTTCTTTACAAGGCTACCACTTTTAATTTTTGTACCACAGCTTCTATATTGGTCCTGTTCTTAAAGCTAGCATTTTTTTCCCCTTTTATGAGGACCCTGCAACACTTTACAACCTTTTTCTCTGGTGTTCTCTGAGAACTTCTTAGATACGTGTTCTCAGTGACTCCAGTTATTACAAGGGATAATTATCGATTGCTAGCCATGAAAATTATCACTGGGTCCCAAGTTGGGTCAACCTAAGTTGCTTCTTGGAAATGGGGCTTGAGCTAGGTGGGTCTTGAAAGATAGGGGGAATTTTGAGCAGTCAAGGGAGGCAAACAGAGGGCATCCTAGGTGAAGGGAGTCAAACCAGCAAAGGAACAGGACACAGATGGGAAAGAGCGAGTCATGAGTAAATGGAGTGCCTAGGCAGGATATGATATAAGCTCCAGGTACTGGATTTTCTTTGTGGCTCCTTTGTCTATATAAAGCTAGCTTGGCAAGCCCTGAACCTTCTTGGCTTCGAGGATGCAGAGTGGCCTGAGAAAGATTGGGAAAAATACCCACATCTGTACAACAGACTATAAACCCCATCTGTAGCATTCTATATAATGAAAAAGAATAACAACATATGAAGCTATCATTGATATAACATTTTATTTAGTCTTTTCTAAGATACGGAGGAGTTTTTTTGTGTGACAAAACAATAAGTTTTTCATCTATGCGTTGGGTATATGAGTGGCCACTATACTAGTCTTTCTATTACTTTTTTTTTAACATCTTTATTGGAGTATAATTGCTTTACAATGTTGTGTTAATTTCTGCTGTATAACAAACTGAATCATCTATATGCATACATATGTCCCCATATCCCCTCCCTCTTGCATCTCCCTCCTACCCTCCCTATCCCACCCCTCTAGGTGTTCACAAAGCACTGAGCTGATCTCCCTGTGCTATGCGGCTGCTTCTCACTAGCTATCTATTTTACATTTGGTAGCGTATATATGTCCATGCCACTCTCTCACTTCGTCCCAACTTACCCTTCCCCCTCCCCGTGTCCTCAAGTCCATTCTCCCCCCTCCCCGTGTCCTCAAGTCCATTCTCTATGTCTGCTTCTTTATTCCTGTCCTGCCCCTAGGTTCTTCAGAACCTTTTTTTTTTTTAGATTCCATATATATGTGTTAGCATACAGTATTTGTTTTTCTCTTTCTGACTTACTTCACTCTGTATAACAGACTCTAGGTCCATCCACCTCGCTACAAATAACTCAATTTCGTTTCTTTTTATGGCAGGAGTATTTTTTAAAGCTTTTTTTCCCCTGAGTGTTAGAATGTTTTCTTATACTCCCTTAACTGAAGTAAATTATTCAAACAGAGCTGTTTTGTTTTATTTGTTTGTTTTTGTTTTTGCAGCTTTATGCTTACCAGGGATTTCATAAACAAGTTGGAAGAGAAAAAATAGCCAGGACATAAATATAGAAATAACCCAATCTGATAAGCTTGCATGAGCATGAGTGAGGGTCTGTGATGAGGATGAGAAGAATCTTCGTCAGTGACGGAATGATTGTGTTTTTAATGTTAGGCGTGTAAGTCTGATTTGAGAAGAGACACGGATATGGAAAGAAAGAGAGTTATTCCACTATCATTTTATTGTGTACACAAGGAAAAATGACTTGAAAGTTTACTATGTGACTTCTAGAACCTAGAAACCTAAAACCCAATGCAAACCACATAGACACAGATGAAGGGAAAGCCACCTGTTTACCAAAACAGGAGGAAAGGGGAATTACTTTTTCTACTTTAAACTCATCAAATGCTACAACTGCAAAGAATCTTAAAGACCATCACATCCAACACTCCCATTTTAAATAGGTGAAAAGTGAGACTCAGGAGAAGTTTGATGATTTGTAATAAATATCTACAGCAGTTGACAAACATGGCTGGGGACCCACATCGTCTGATCTACAGGCAGATGCCTTCCAGCCCAACACTGTCATTTCTTCAGTTTCTCTGCAGTCGTTTTGGAGAACTCTAACTTTGTCTTATCCTACCAGCCTTGCTTGTGTCTCTTGATTATCAACAAGCTTCTTAATTAATTGCTTTGAAGTTTATTTTAAAATAATAAATTGCTGGATTCTTAGAAACTGTTCTAAAAATTAAGATGGGTTCTCAGAAGTATTCTGAGTATTCTACAAATACAGAGAAGCTCACTAGATAAACATAGATGCCTCTTCATCAAAATCCTATCATTCCTATAAAAATGGCATGATCGTATTATTAGATCTTTCAAGGTTTCTAGAGTTCTAGACCTTTGTTGGAAAGCATAAATAGGTCAGACCAGATCTGCTTAGGTATCCCCTCTGAATTGTCCCTGGATGTTCCTAAACTGAGGTCCCTTTGTAAGGAAGTCCTTCCCTCTGCCATTAGTATCACCAGCTCCTGCTCTCATCAGCATGGCCAGTTACTACATACTGATTGCCTATCAGGTTGAAAAAAGGCTGTACTTCGTGTTTTACTGATATTTCATTCAGTGTTAGAAGAGAAAGAACATGGTGCGAGTCTGGCGTAACCCAGCTCCCTTCTGTGAATAGAGAGTCCGTCACTGACATTAGGCATTCAATAAATGCTTATTGAAAGGGGGAAAAAGCATCCATCATGTTTCTTTTTCAAAAAAATCTCTGGGTCATTTGAAAATATTACCTCTGAGCTTCTGATACAATGTCTTGTGGTTTGTTGCACCACATACGGTTATTATGATCTACTTGTCAGCCACAATCCAGAAATACTCTTACTGTTGCAGCACAAAACAATATAATAATCCACTCTTACATTTTAAATGTGTCTGGCCCACCAAGTCCTAGCTCGAGTGCCAAACACACCGTTGGGAAGGAACTGGCTGACATAGTGCCCTGAAATACCAGGTGAGTGTAATCTCTTCACGCATGCATAGAAGAGCCTGGCTTTTGAGACCACGAAAAGGAGAAGAGGCAAATTATCTGCTCTTCCAGCAGCAGGAATCATTCAACAATAGTAGTCAGAGGGAAAAGTCTTTTGTGAAAGAAACTGTGGTGTCTCGTGGCTGTTTTTATTAAAACATTTAGTTCACCAGCATACCAACTCAAAGAGCAATTTAATTCACAAAGTGAATGAAATAAGAGTCTCGCCCCGTCAGCTACATTCCACTGCTGTTATGTGGGGTGATTTAGTGGTCAAGATCCCTACTATTCTGCTTTTGGATACTTGTGAGGAAAATCTAGAACTCATTTCCTTCAGAAACCGTATCCACATGGCACGTAGCAAGTACTGCTAGACAGCAGTAGTAGAGGCTTTGTTATCGACTTCTGCCAGGTTTGCAGGCTGGGATAACAGGACATTAGTCATTTTCCTTCCTCTTCCTCTCTCCTCTCTTCTTTTTATTTTCTTTTTCTTTCTCTTCTTTCCTCCTTTTATTCAAAACTCTTTTGCTTATGGATGTAGGGAGTATTCCAAAAGGCAATAGGCAGAATAAATACTATTTTGAGGGCAACATAACCATTTTGACTTATAACTATATCCATATGCCTTTCTGCATTCCTAAACAGCTGAAGAGCATAGCCCAGGTGCCGGTCCTTAAAGTAGGTGTGTCCTAGGGCATTCTTTGATTTGAACTAGCCGAGTCCACTGTTTCATGTTATTGAACAGTCAAAACAGAGAAGGAAGTTTTCCATCTGTGGTCCTAGCCCAAATGAGTGACAGGATGTAGCCTCTCTCTGTAATTTTCCATGAAGTCCTCCCCTGGTCCAACTTCTATGATATCTAGAGCTACTGGGCTCCTGGGAATGCACACTCCAAAAACATAGCCTGCAGTGATTTTTCTTAGGATGGCCATGATGAGGCAGTGAGGAAATGGAGACATGCATGTTACAAATTTAGATTATTTTTTCCTCATACACTTTTTAACTTGCTATCTAGAGCCATTTTTTTCTCAGTCAAATGGGTGGTTTAAAGAAAAACTTACATTCATAATTTTTGAATCATTTTTTTCCAGCCTGTCCTTTTATTTTGCTTCTTGGTCATCACTTTAACGGGTGGTGGAGTGGGGATCATGTACAAAAGACCTCATCTTGTCTTACAAGGCAGAGATTATGCTCATGGGGGAAATACAGGTCTTCAGATACAAGGTTCTCCCTCCCAAAGAAAGTGGCTCAGATAACAGTACCCAACAAGGTATAGTGGGACATTGCAGCCATGTTTTCAGTGTTTTCACTCTCTGGAATATTATGCAATGACTGTAGCCAAGAACCTTTGAAATATCTCTATCTGGTCACACAAAAATGAGAGAAGAAAAAGTCCTTGGAAAATTAAACCTATCTGGTGCAAGCTAGTTGCAGATCTGGTGAAACTTCTACCTTCTTCCTATCCCCTGCACACCCTCCCATCGCTGGAGAGTGGGGGTTTTATACAGTAATAGGATGCCAGAGAAGGTGTCTATCTGGCGTGTTTGGATTCCTTGCTGTTTCGAATACTTTGAAGAAGAATGCTTGATTCCTGCAGTTTATAAAACTAGTTTAGTTAAACATGTTGGTCATCAGGCCCTGCGATGCATGATTATTCAATATGTTTTAAAATTGCCCCAAAAGTCAATCGTGCTGTCCCCTTTCTCCCTCTGCTGCCTGTCTCACTTTACTGTGAGGCACTGGAAGTAGTGTGTGCGTGTATGTCTGGGAGAAGACAGACTCCCTACCTGTAAATGGCTTGCTATTATTAGACTTGCAGTTACCAGGGGTTATATAAGACAATTGAAGCTCTGTTTTTTAACAGAGACATGATTCATGCTGCTTGTAGTAACAGTAACCACCTCCAAACGAGACAGAAACCAGACGCAGACAAAGGCTGGAGAAATCAATGCCGACTCAGTACAGCCACTCTGCTGATACCCTCTGCCTTTCAATCAGAGCACTTAGGTTATCAGGAGAGGAGGCTCCCGCTCTTTCTGGGTCTGTTCTATCTCCTGGGACTACCAGGCAAAATCATGTGGGCTGGAGCTGTGTACAAGAGAAAACTGGGCCTCGGGAGCAGGGATGTCTGACCTCCCTCCCCAGCTTCCTGTACATCACTCCCCAGGGTCTCCCCCGTGTTTCAGACACACCTGGAGGAACAGTGCTTGTTACCTGCACTGTGGCTCAGAATTCTCTGTGGCTTCTACTCAGCAAAGTTGGAACTCGAGTGTTTGGCTCACCCATTCAAGTAACTTTGCTCCAGTGACACTGCAGCACGCTGGAAGGGGAGAGGATGGAGTGAGATTTGAGCTGCTGCCAGTGCTTTAGTACAGCTTCTCCTCAAACCTGAATGGAAGTGGACTGGCTGTGTTTGTAGACACACATGGGGCCCTTTCCTAATTCCTCCAGTAGCTGTTCTTTGAGACTACACTGATTCAATACTTCACAGAATGCAAAGCATTTCCACATACATCAGCTTATTTTAGCCTCACAACTTTAGGAGATAGGCCAAGCACATTATTAATCAATACCATTTTACAGGTGAGAGGTTTTATGGCTGGAAGGTAATTATGTCATTCATTGTTTCCTTGCTTATGATTTTATAAGACTCAGAAAAGTTAGTGACTTGACCATGATCACACAACTAGTACTTATCAGATCCAAGAAGACAAAGTAGTTCTTCTGATTCTCCATCTAGTACTCTGCTTCTCGGATTTGCTACAAAGCTTGTTGGCAGCCATGGCATTTTGGGGGATAAAAAAGGATTTTCTGCTGAAAACCATGGTTTTTAGATTTAAGCTCTTCTGCTCATTAGCTGGGCAACTTAAACCTCCCTCCCTCACCCCAGACTTCTCATCTGTGCAACTCGTGGTGGGGAGAACTCACTTTTAAAGAGTGGCCATGAAAGTACCACGTAAGCTCTGATGGGTCTATATCAGTGCAAAGATTGCCGGTAGTATCCCCCCATCTCCACCAAGTGTGACATCAGAAGAGAGATGCAGAGATCTCAAATTTCACCAAGAACATAAAAGTGAACTATTTTTACAACAAAAAGAAGAAATTAAGATACTTTACTGCAGAAACTGCCCATGGCTCTCAGAAAGCAACAGCCTTGACCCAGTGGCCTGTGACACATTCAAAAGTCAGGCTACCCTTCATTTTTACTCTCAAGTGTGTAAATTGTTCAGAAAGCAACTCTAAACAGGGACATGACAGAAAATTAGCTAAGCCATTTAGCTTCACCCACCCAATAATCTCCCACAATAAAAATTCCAGTTTTAAAAATGCGTATTATTGATTACTACTAATAATAAATAATACATTGTTATGAATTTTAACTAAGGACCAACACAGAATTTTCTATTATAGCATTTTTACCATTATGCTACTATTTTCATACATTGTATAATACAATATATACCTATTTTGAAGTAAGCCTAAGTAAACATTTTAACTTATAAATAGTTTTCAATTAAATCTTTGGTTTGTATACCACTTTTTATCCAGGACGATAGCAAAATACTTCACAAGCTATACTTTAATGAAATTCATTTTCTCCTCTACCAAAATGTGAAAATCACATGTTGCTGCAGTTTTAAGAAAGAAAGCTATACTCTGTTTCTCTCATAATCAAACTCCCTGACTGGACATCAAGAGACCAAATGTTTAGTCCTAGCCTCACTACAAACTCACTGTTAGAGAATCCATTAAGTCCTAACTTCAGAATACACTTTATCTGAAAAACTCAAAGTCCCTTAATATCTGGTTATTGCACACTCGCCTGAGACTTAAAATCTTCTCAGTGGTCTATGTGGTATGGCAGAAAAAGAGCTTTACAGGAATGATGGAATTCATTGTTTGGGGGTAACATGTTGTGCTAGCGGCAGCCGAGCTGTCTTAACTTCGTCAATGCAACGTGTCTCCAGATTGACCCAAAGAGATAGAGGCTGGAAGATGCCTGGAAGGCAGGAGCACATTCAGTCCTTTGACGTCCTGCAGGTGGTTGCTACCCTGCAGAATGGCATATTCTGTGTCCCAGGCGTGGTGATAAGCAGTGGATCCTCGCACAAGACCGACGTCCTTGTGCAGGAAAAGAGGCTTTCCTTTATCATCCAGGTACACGATTTAATGATCATGAATGATGATTTCCTCATTGGTAGAGAGGCATATGTTCCACTGCTTCCTTTCATGGGTCCTCTGATGGTCCTAGATTCTTTTAGTCTTCTCTCCATTTGGAGTCAACTAATGCAAAGTCTCATCTTCACCTAAGAACAGAGCTGCCTTTGCTCTTCTAGATCTAGCCTTCATCTCCCCAAAGCATACATGTTACCATTTGTGGAGGTGATGATGGTAATAATGGATGGTGTTTCTTCCCCACAAGGCGGTGGTACATTCACCTGGGCCTTTAGCATATTAAACTGACCCCATAGCTACAGAAATCAAATTTTGACCTAACATGCCCCAGTGTTAACTATTTCTGTTCACGGCCTCTAATAACATGATTATAACCCCCTAGTATTGCACAAAGGGCCACCCTAGGTGCTGGAGTTTTTATAATGTGTAAACCAAGGTCTATGTGCTAGAGAATTTACATTCTTACCAGTGATAGAGGACACAGGGGTTAAACTACAACCATTTATCTAAGTGTTAAATGAGTAGCAGAGGTCAGCATGGGCTGAGACAGTTTTCATAACAGATACATGATTGATACAGGCCTTGAAAGAAAGGAAAGGCCTAGATAACAAAAAGGTCATAGAGGCCTTCCAAGCAGCCAAAATGGTATGTTCAGAGTCTCAGAGATACGAATGTGCTTAGTCTTTCTGACATTCTGTAAGTTAACCAGTTTAGACCAAATGGAGTATTGATGGAAAGGAAATCTGAGAGGGCTTATTTGATACAGATTCAGTGGACTAACATACCCAAGCTAAAGAGTTTAGAGCCAGGGAAAATCCATTAAAGCATCTTCTCTAAGCATATTCTGAAGTTAATAAATGTGCCGGTAGAAAGATGGGGGAGTGGGGGATGGTTCTGTAATCCAGTAAGTTTGGACAATGCTGGGGTCTTCAACACCTTTAATATCCTTATGGGCATTATGAGTTTGTAAGAGAGACATATAGTATTCTGTGTTTCCTATATTTGTTTGACCAACAAACTTTTTTTGAGGTTCATCTTGAGGTTCTAGTGTTCTATAAAACTCACTTTGAGATATACCAGCTGTAAAGATTTTGAAGGGCAGGAGTAGATGACAGGGAAAAACACTATACTGTTATGATGAATTTAGTACTGTTATGAAGTACTAATAGTATTACTATTTTTTTCTGTCTTCAAGTACAGAAAAAAAAAAAAAAAAAGATATCCCTGATGGAACCAAAGGGAAGGATAGAGACCAGAAGTAGAGAGGATAAACTCCAAGATAGGAGGAGAATGTAGAAAAAGGTAAAGATATATCTTGAGGAAACAAAATGATAAAACTTCAGAGATATTGGAGAAGGAGATGAGAGCCAGTCAGTGAGCTTACCACACTGGATGCTCTAGATCCTCTTACTAATGTAGGAGGCAAGGTCATCAACTGAAAAAGAGAATGAAGAATGAGACTTGATGAAGTAAAACGTATGAAGAAAAACTACTGTAGGCTTGTACTCAGAAACAACACTGAGCAAGGAGTACGGGTATGCAGATGGCATGCGTGTGCAGGGTTTCGTACTGAGAGTGGGAGGGAATGGTGAGTGGTGATATGGATTCATAACTGAATAACATGAGAAGGGGCCCTGTACATAGAAGGCCAGGGGAGCAAGGAAATATGGCGAGTTGTTGAGAATAGTGCTGAAATGGTTGATCACGGGGTAAGGTCAGACTCGACAAACATCCGGTGAAGCCAGCAGGAGCCTACTAATGGACCAGGTGAAAAGAGTAGTTTCCTTAGGCATTAAGGAAGGGGAATTCTCAAGCTGGGGTTAGAACACTTGAGGTCAAATGTGAGGCCTCAGAAGAGTAATTTGGAATGAGAACGAGGGCTAAGAAATAGCTGAAAAAATGATGATAAAGGTCTGTCGAAAAGGTAATGGGTTTTAGGTTGACATATTAATGAAAGTAGGGAGGGAAAACATAAATCAAGCATAGAACGTTTGGAAAAGTTTAAAAAAAGATTGAAGAAGGCATTAGTGGACCATGATGGAGAATCTAATACCATAAGCCTATGAGGAGGACCTCAAATAAACCGCAGTGAAATGAAGGCAGGAGATCAGTTGTTTAGTGATCACAGCTTGGTGTAGGTTAAGCCCCAAAGCATTGTGGTTAAAACCTGGCCCTAGAGCCCTGCTTTGTTACCCTCTAGGTTCGTGATCTATGGCAAAAAAAAAAACTTCACCTTTCCTAAACGTCAGCTTCCTCATCTATAAAATCAGAATATAATTCCCATCTCTGAAGAGTGAGTGTAAGAGATAAATAATGTACAAAAAGTGCCAAGCACAAGACTTGCTGCACAGGAAGCATTTAATACGGGTAGCCAGATTACTATGGAGGTGATGAAAGCAGGAAGAGGGAAGTGACTTTCATTTTGCAGACAGTGACAATGTGTTCTTCTGGCTAATGCCATTTTGATGTTTCTCCATTTGGCCACAAATGTAATGATTAGTCCAGAAAACATACTCAGTGCGAGGGGCAAAGTATAGATAACTCTGATATAACACCAAATAACATGCTGCACCCTAAATTGTTCTCATGTTGGAATCCTCATTACGGAGGTTAAAGTGACCTTATGACCAGGTCCTGCGGCAGCCTTCTTGGACCGGAAGATTCCAGTATCAAATGACTTAGAGAAGGGGTTTCCATCACCAGGTATTCATTAAAACCAGAAAAAGTATCATCATATGTATAAACACCTGTATATGTGTATATATGCATATGTATGTGTGTATGTATATATCTATATCTATATATCTATCTCTCACCTGGTCCCAAAGATCTTTTATTTTAAAAACAAAAATCAACTGTACCTGACAACACTAAGGCTCCTGGGATGTGCAGCTCTTATTAACAGAGTTTATTAATTGTCAAAGAGGAATCAAGATCCCTGTAGAGAAAATTAACGTAGATTTAAAGGGACAAGCAGTGAGTGGGACCTTCTATTGGCAGGGCTATCCCAGAGGTCCTCAGGCCACCAGAGGTACTTCTTCCGGACATGGGTATTAACTAGTGATTAATTAAGGAGCTAAAATTTTTTAAAGTAAAACATTTCTTGTAGCATCAAAAAGCTGAAGATGGGGTTCCTGATTAGTTTTGCTGGCCATGATTGGCGGCTTATTCATTAGATGGTTTTCTCATCAGTTTCCAGGGAGGTGGGTTTGGTAATATAGACTTGGGAATTTGTTTCAGGTAATTAGTTAAAAAGTTAAAAGTCAAACAGATTTCTTTAACAGGTTTAGTGGTTTAACAGGTTGATGAGCTACTTAACTCCCACATCTTTCTTCTCAGGGGACTATTAGGGTTTTAAAGGACTTTTAAAATCATAAAATTCACCTCCTTTTCTTACAGATGAAAAAGCTGAGCCACCTAGTGGTTAAATGACTCATCCAAGGTCATGCAGCTAGTTCTATGATTTTGCTTTTTCCTTCCTTACTCTTACTTCTTTTTAACGCTCTCCTTTTCTCTTTCACCAACGTTCTCTGCACTCACAACCATCTCTCTGTTGATTATTTCTTGCATTTATCCTTGCTTTATGAAATTTCCTGTGCCTCAAATTATGAGCTAGTGGGTCTTTGCCAATTAGTAACCCCTCACCACTAATTCATCAATACATTTGGGGTGAAAAAGGAGGGAAGTGAACAATTTTAAATTTACTGTGATCTTTGAGACAGCTTTCTCTACACCTGGGAATCGCTGTTAGACAATTAAGGTTAGTAAAGCTCATTGAATTTCTCAGAGGAAAGGTGTTATTTGAAGTATTACCAGATACTATTGTTAAAAATAACAATAATGCAAAAAAATAGGAACTTCATATGTTAGAGACATTATCATTTTAATTTCCAGTTGTGGGATCCAGAAATGATTTTTTTTCACGATGTGCTCTGTGCCAGAAACTCCTTGAATTATGTCTAATGCCTGATGACCTGACAAACTGGCCCAATCAGAAGTCAGGCATGCCATGTGAGCTGTTAGCCAAGTTTTTGAGCTTGAACTGCTCCTTTGAAAACAACCCTCAGTAGGAAGGTGAGTGTCAGACATAGGAGCTGTGGTCCCAGATCAGTGTCATCAGCATCACCTGGGAGCTTGTTAGAAATGTAGAATCACAGACTCCATCCCCAGGCACGCTGAATCAGAGATCTTGGGTGATTCATTTGTTCATTAGAGTTTGAGAAAACAAGGACAAGGCACCCTCATCTTCAAATAGAAAGAAGCTAGGAAGGAGTTATACTTATTGATAGTTTCTGAAAGAGTTCCTTCACCTGAGATCTGTACTCCCAGTTCTTTCAGTAACTCTGAACCATTATGGAAATAACATAAACCTGTTTCTTGTGCTGAAATCAGAGTGGGAACTAGAAATGTGTCCATACTGTGTTGGAGCAGTTGTTGTGTAGGAAAAAAAAGCACAGATTTAGAGTCAGAAAGATCTGGGTTTGAATTCTGGCCTCACTACCCACAGCTTTCTAATCTTGGAGTGGTTTATTAAGCACTCTGAGTCTCACTTTTCCACATCTGTAAAATGGGTATACTAACACCTACAGCACAACATTGCTGTGAGGATTAAATAAGAATAAACTTACACATAAAAATTCCTCATGCAGTCCCTAACAACATTTAGACATCAAACAAATTATTGTTACTATTATCTTTTTTGTAAGCCTTTGTCAGAGAAGCCCCATCTGTCATTTTAGAATGATTTGGTGTGATTTCCAAAGGGGAATGGCCATACTGAAATGAGATCTCCACAGAAAGTTCCTCGCAGCAATCTGTGGCAGTGTGTTACATAACAGCTCTGCTCTCTAAGGGCTTCCGAGACAGATCTGCAGAGCTGTCAACAATACAGCAGTCTGGAATGGAAATGACCCACTGTCTCTTCTGCCTCTGGCACCATTCAGAACCTTGCCAGCTGGGCTCCCAGGGCAGAGTCTTTATTACAGTGATGATGTAAGTGGCAGAGAGAATAGCTGGATTTCCAGATTCTGGGAAAAATGTATGACCCCAGCAGCCTTTTACCTTTTGATTTAAAAACTGAGTACACTGGATATGGACGCCATTGAAAAAGGATAAATATGAAACCTCTTCAAGTCATTTTCACTGAGTCTTTTTTAGAGTATAACTGCTCTTTAAGTAATGAAATATGACACACCATGCAATAGTTCTAATTAAAAACCCTCGGGTGTGTGCTAAGACAAGAGGGAAATAAGAAGGATAGAGGTGACAATTTGCCCAAAAGTGAAAGGAAAATCATAGCAAGAGGATGTGAAGCTGAGAAAGAGGAGTGTGATTAAAGGACAGAAAGATTATGTCTCCATTTAATTATAAAATGCACAATTTAAATCGAATGTTAGACCTACTTAAAATGTACTTATGTAATTACACAATGGGTGTGTATGCTTCCAGGTGATTTTTCACTGCAATGTACTAGACATATCGACCAGTGATTTCCTTTATCATTTTAATGTAGTTGCCAAGGGAAGAAAAGAGAAGGAAGCTCTGTCTGGTGAAGGGTTGATAACTGTCCAGCCATGTGATGGTTTAGTAAGAACTATGAGGAACTCTTGGGCTTCCCTGGTGGCGCAGTGGTTGAGAGTCCTCCTGCCGATGCAGGGGACACGGGTTCGAGCCCTGGTCTGGGAAGATCCCACATGCCGTGGAGCAACTAGGCCCGTGAGCCACAACTACTGAGCCTGCGCATCTGGAGCCTGTGCTCCGCAACGGGAGAGGCCACAACAGTGAGAGGCCCGTGCACCGCGATGAAGAGTGGCCCCCGCTTGCCGTAACTGGAGAAATCCCTCGCACAGAAGTGAAGACCCAACACAGCCAAAAATAAATAAATAAATAAATAATAATTAAAAATAACTATCTGCTTATATAAAAAAAAAAAAGAACTATGAGGAACTCTTGAGCCCAATTTGCTGTCTACGTGGGTGTTACTATTTAATGGATCTCTCAATGCATAGCATGGCTCCACCATACTGGCCAAAGAGAATATAATGACCAGTACCCCGTTTCTCCTCTGGTGAGTAACAGTGAGTAAGGTGCTCACCTGGGGGAGACAGGTGAAGTCTTGTAGGGCCAGAGGCTAGCATTTGAGAGCTGAGCTTTTCTGGACAAGTAAAATCTACTGAGATCCCCTGGAAAAGTCTGTTTTCCTCACCTAGGTAAACACTGTTATCCCCACAACGTGTTTTGTTGGGCTTTACATCTTCAGGAGAAAGAAAATGATTCTGTTTGAGAATGAGGCTAGAGAGGAGATTAAACAATTAATGTTTCATCTACCACAAGAGAAGAACAAGGGACGAAAATTAGAACAGACCTGGGAGCAGTCATCTATCCTTTTCTACGAGGAGATTGGTGATATAATGAAAGGAAAATAAGTAAAAATTTAAACAAGCCTATAGGATGAATACTGGGCAAAGAGAGGTGGAAAAAGATTTATTGGTGTGGCATAATAGCAAGATTTCCAATAGCCTATGTTTCTATAAGATGAATTTAACCATAGACTTACCACAGCATGTTCTCACCAAGAACTTCAGCTGAACCCACTGCTTTTCCAAAGCATGAGAAATTTCTTCATTCTGCTTTTTCACCCTGAGTTGAATCACCCCAGTGGTACTTGCAGTATTGTCACAATTGTTTCTTCTGGTAATGCTAAAAAGTGTGCTTCCTTGTTCTTTAAACCCACCCTCATTTTTTAAACATCAGTTAACTATAAAAGGACATTTATTAGTTTGATTTATTGAAGTGAATAAGTGAAACAAAGTTTTTCTTTCTGTGGAACCCAGTGTATCCTTGCAGGCTATGCACCCAACCCCTCACTCTCTTTGGTCTGGTCACTGCTGATGGTCTGCTGGGTCTATTCGTGCCAAGAAACACTGGTAGATATTCAGAGATTAGTGACCTTTTCTATCAATTGTCGTTGCTCAGCTGCTAGTAAGGATGTGGCCTTGAGCAAGTCAATTCCCTTGATGTCCTCATCTGAAAAAAGAGGGGTTGGAGTAGATGAGCTTTAAGGTCTTTCCAGTTCAATCTCAGCTTCCATGACTCTAAGCAAGCATCTTTATTGCTTTTATTTTCTTTAATAAACTTTTTATTTTAGAACCTTTTTAACTTTTTACTTTATATTGGAGTATATTTTATTAACAATGTTGTGAAAGTTTCAGGTATACAGGAAAGTGATTCAGTTATACATATACATGTATCTATTCTTTTTCAAATTCTTTTCCCATTTAAGTTGTTACATAACGTGGAGCAGAGTTCCCTGTGCTGTACAGCAGGTCCTTGTTGGTTATCTGTTTTAAATATAGCAGTGTGTACATGTCAATCCCAAACTCCCTAACTATCCCTCCCTCCCCACCCTTCTCCCCTGGTAACCATAAGTTAGTTCTCTAAGTCTATTTTGTAAATAAGTTTATTTGTATCATTTCTTTTTAGATTCTACATACAAGCGATATCATACATTTCTCTTTCTCTGTCTGACTTACTTCACTCAGTATGACAATCTCTAAGTCCATCCGTGTTGCTGCAAATGACATTATTTCATTCCTTTTAATGGCTGAGTAGTATTCCATTGCATATATGTACCACATCTTCTTTATCCATTCCTCTGTTGATGGATATTTAGGTTGCTTCCATGTCTTGGCTATTGTAAACAGTGCTGCAATGAACTGTATCCTTTCGGACCATGTTTTTCTCTGGATATATGCCCAGGAGTGGGATTGCTAGATCATATGGTAGCTCTATTTTTAGTTTTTTAAGGAACCTCCATACTGTTCTCTATAGTGGCTGTACCAATTTACATTCCCACCAACAGTGTAGGAGGGTTCCCTTTGCTCCACACCCTCTCCAGAATTTATTGTTTGTGGATTTTTTGATGATAGTCATTTTGACTGGTGCGAGGTGATATCTCATTGTAGTTTTGATTTGTATTTCTCTAATAATTAGTGATGTTGAACATCTTTTCAGGTGCCTCTGGTCTATCTGTATGTCTCCTTTGGAGAAATGTCTGTTTAGGTCTTCTGCCCATTTTTTGATTGGGTTGTTTGTTTTGATGATATTAAGCCTCATGAGCTGTTTGTAAATTTGAGGGACTAATCCCTTCTCAGTCACATCATTTGCAAATATTTTCTCCCAATCTGCGGGTTGTGTTTTCATTTTGTTTATGGAAAGACCTTAAAGCTCATCTACCCCAACCCCTCATTTTACAGAGGGATTTCCTTTGCTGTGCAAAAGCTTTTGAGTTTAATTAGGTCCCATTTGTTTATTTTTGTTTTTATTTCCGTTACTCTGGGAGATGGATCAAAAAAAATTATTGCTGTGATTTATGTCAGAGAATGTTCTGCCTATGTTTTCCTCTAAGAGTTTTATAGTGTCCGGTCTCACATTTAGGTCTTTAATCCATTTTGAGCTTATTTTTGTGTACGTTATTAAAGAATGTTCTAATTTCACTTTTTTACATGTAGCTGTCCAGTTTTCCCAGCACCATTTATTGAAGAGACTATCTTTCCCCTATTGTACGGTCTTGCCTCCTTTATCATAGATTAATTGACCATAGGCATGTGGGTTTATTTCTGGGCTTTCTATCCTGTTCTATTGACCTATATTTCTATTTTTATACCATTACCATACTGTTTTGATGACTATAGCTTTGTAGTATAGTCTGAAGTCAGGGAGCCTGATTCCTCCAGCTCCATTTTTCTTTCTCAAAATTGCTTTGTCTATTTGGGGTCTGAATCAGCAGACATCAGCTAAGCACTAACCTGTGTTCAAGGCATTGCGCACTATGGGTACAAAGTAAAAATGGCCTCTGCCTTCAAGAAGCTTGGCGGGGGGAGACAAATTACAGAAATAATTATTAGAGTCCATAGAACGTGGGAAGGGAGTGGTGCAAAAAGTGCTTAAGGATTTGAGAAGGGCACTTTCCTTTGGAAAATGTCTCATAAGCAAGGTGGTGTTTGGATGACCCCTAAAGAAGCTCTATGTAGACACTGGGAAAGGGGAGGAAAGACCATGACCATGGTGGGAACAAGTGGGACTTCTGCAGTGTAGAATGCACTGTAGAAGAAAAGAGTAAGAAATTAGATTGGGGCTATATTGTAGGAGCCTAGAATGCCAAGCTGAGAAGTTTGTATTTAATCCAGTAAGCAAAGAGCAAAGGAGTAATGTGTTTAGAATGGTGCTTTAGAACAGTAAATGTAGTGTTGTTGTGAAGGATGGACTAGAGGTAAAGAGAATCTGAGGGAAGGGAAGCCGGTTAGGAGGCACTCACAGAAGTCTAGGCAACAGGTGATAAAAGGATCAATAGGTGTTGGGATAAAAAGTGAGTATTGATTCACAGCCTGAGTAAAAACCACAGGAGCTGGCAGCTGATTGGATATGGGAAATGAAAGAAAAGGAGGAACTAAAGAAGACGCCTCGATTGTAGTCACAAGTAACTGGACAAAGATGGTACCAGTAGCAGGAAATGGGAAGGCTGGAGAAGCAACATATTTTGAGGGAAGGGCAATGAATTCTGCTGGAAACTTTCTGAATTAGAAGTGCCTGTGCAGTGTATGATGGAGATGTGAGCTTCTCAGAGTTAGAGGCCCCATCTTATTCATCTTTTCTAGGTGCCTAATAGAGTCTGTGTAAACAATGAATGAATGAACAAACAAGCAAATGAATCAATGAACCGATAACCAGCAGTTATTTAGAATGCAGGAGCTCTGTAGACAAGCGAGAACTAAAGATAGCCATGTGGGTGTTCTCTATGGAGAAGTGACTGTTGAGGCCATGGAGGGTGGCTGTGTAGGCAAAGCTTGAGGAGAGAGAGAATCTTGAGGCCTGTCTGCATTTAGGAAACAGGAGAGAGAAGGCAGGTCAGTGGAAGAGGCAGAAGAGAACTGAGAGCGGGAAGTCAGGATGATGCAGCGTCCCAATGAGAAGGGAGGAGAGTTTCCAGAATAAAGTGGTAATCAGGGCGCAGTGTGGCCAAAGGGGAAAGTCCTGGGAAAAGACTTCTGGGCCTGAGGCTCTGAGACAGACAAGGGTCCATTCTGTAGCCCCTGAGGCTGAACTCCTCGGGGTTAGAGGATATGGCAGAAAACAGAGGCTGTAGTGAAGGGTGGAGAGAAGGCAAGAGCTCAGAAACATGGCCAGGTCAGTGGGCGTTTTTAAGATAGGCAAGAATCTCAGAGCAGCAATGAGAGAGAGATTGCGGTGGAATGAACACTGGAAGAAGAGTCCGCTGTGGCCAGGCTTCCCCTACCCTCACCCTCCACCTCAACTCCAACTCAGGATCACAATGTCAGCTCCACACTGGCGGGTGCTGTTAACAGCTTCACACCAGGCAGTCAGGTGGAAACACTGAAAACGGGGCCTGGACAACGCCCTCTCCATCTCCCTCCCCTGACCCACTGTTCTCTGGTGCAAAGTGCAGGACCCGACTCTCAACCGAGTCCCACGGTTCTGGCTCTATAGCATGAGCGATCAGCATCACCTCTTCATTTAACAGCCTTATCTTTGTTTGTTCCTTGTCTGATCCAGATGCAGCCGCTCTCTGCTCCCTGCCCCAATGAACATCTGCACTAGGCCCAAGCCTTGGAGTGATTTACCTGAAGAGTGACACCATTTATTTGAAAACTACTGTGAGTACATTATGCCTCCAGTGAAAGGCTTCCTAGTTCACTTTGTTTAATATTTTAAAAAACTCACACAATTGTAAGAGCAGATGACATTTTAGATGGCTTCATCTCTTGGGTGCAGCCAGGTGACCAGACTCAGTCCTGAAGTGCCTGCATTGGTTCTCCGCTTCCAGCCTGCAGTGCGCTCCCTGGGTAGCATCGCGCCTGCCTCGCGGGGTGGCTGTGCTGAGCTGCATCTGAGCGCACCTTGCAGGGACCGGTGCTGTTCTGCTTGGTCATCTGCGCCTCTGCCTGAAGCGGTGGCAGCTCCAGCCCTATCTGTTTGCTTCTCATCACCCCTCTTTGCCATTCTGTTGAATCTCACTGCAGCTTGTCATTTCACGCCACGCTGGACACATCCGAGAGCCAGCTTTCCGTGCCTGTGTCCACCTGTGATGTAGCTGCATCTCTGTGTCCCGTGCTGTGGTCTCCTTGTTATTCAAGGGGGCCAACACCCACCCTTGCAGCTGCGGGCTTCTTCGGCCACATCTCAAACCATTGTGCCCAGGTCAGCTCTGCCCTCTGGATGCATAGCTCTGAGTACTTGATTTAGTTCCCTCCACATCAGATATTTACGTAGGAGAAGTACAACCCTTGCAAGTCAAGTTGCAGAAATAAGTTGGGGTAGGAGCTATGATGCCTACAGAAAAATACTGATCAAAGAGTGACATCAAGTATTCATTGATCATTGCTAGAAGTAACAGATGAATATATGCTCTCTTTTACTAGAAAAGCCAGAAATTTAAATTACTTAGAGGCTATGCATGCAAAATAATTATACATTTTAGAACAAAAACTCATTCTGGTTGTTATATTTACACATTTTCCTATATGGTGTGAGGAAGGTAACGGGATGGTGTTTTACAGACATTTCGGTTACTGGAAAACGCCAAACCTGGGAGACTAACATCCCTCTCAGGCTTCAGGTAGGATTTTCACATTCATATTTTCTACGTCTTTAACTATTCTGGCATAAATCAAACCCAAAGGGATGAAGTCAGAGTTTTGTGTTGTTTTATTTTGCATTGCATTTTACCTTTAATGCTGTCAGTCACCTGAATTGTAATTGGTGGTGACGGATATGAAGGCAATAGGCAGGCCTGCCTGGCCAGGTTGGAGGTGGGAACCATTAGGCTGATCTACAGTACCAATGCGCTCGAGGGACTGGGGACTAAAGACATGACCAAAGGTCAAAAATAGAGTGTCCTCATTCCATACCCGTGCAAGGAACTTGCTTGTGGAATCACCTTCATTCGTCCTTAAGTTCAAGCGAAAGAATGCGTTAGAAATCCCCACATCTGGAGAGTTTTCTGAGTTTTTCTTCATCACAGAGTAACTATTGCCGGTGCAGGTATCACAGGCACACCGGGATGCAGCCTGGTTCAAAAGTTTCAGCCTGGTTTATCCTTTGGGAGGGAAGAGAGTCTTTGCCACTCCTACCTTCCTGTACTGCAGAGAACCCATAACCAGACCTAGAAATCAGGAGCTAAGATTTCCTAAAAATCTCCGGGAAGCCCACAAGGGAGCCGGGCTGTTTGTGCCATTGGACATATTTCCCCTATGCAGAATACCAGTGCCTGCATTCATGTTTTGCAGGTCCTAGAGAATGGACAAATTGAGTTCTAATCCTTGCAGCCTTTGCTTTTCAGAAACCCAGCTTCCTCATATGTAAAAGAGAAATAATAAAACTTACAGAGACTTGATAGGTGCAAACCTTCATTCAGTAAGGTGAATATGGTATAAAAATGTGGACTAATTATAAACGTATCCCTCCCTATGGATTCACAATACCTGGGTGAAGTCTCAAGGCCTGGAGGTGGGTAAGGAGAGAGTGAGTGTTAGATTTTAAAGCCTACCCACTCCCACACCACCTGCACGACTGGGCTCGGCAACCTGCCTACTTACCTGGATTGTTGCAATGACTAAATGAGATAATGTGTATGTAGCGTCTGGCACAGCAGACATGAGTATATTTACTCAGCCAACTAAAATTTCCCGGGCATTTACTATGTGCCAGGCACTGTTCTAGGCACTAGGGGTGTGGCACCGAACAGAACAAACCAAAAATCCTTGCTCTCACATAGCTTATGTTCAGTTTTCTTCCCCCATAAATTACAAATAGACAAAACAGGTAAATGGACACTAAGAGAGAACTGATTTCATTCGATTTGCTGTGTCTTTCCTTCCAGAAAGTATAATTGAGAAGAAAAGGGTAAAGGAGATGGAGAGGGGGAAAATAGGTATGCTTATTCATCTCCCCCTCACCCCTGACACACATACACAAAACCCCAGAACATTCTCTGCCCTGATGCGTGGCCCAGGAGACCGACCTCTCCGGACCACGTTACCTAGGCTGCCTTCTCCTCTGGCTTCCCTTTGAATTTAGGCAACAGGACGCATCAGCAAGAGACATGAGAGTGGGAGGAGAGTGGGGTCAGGGTATTATGAGTCCAGCCCCTTCCCTACTCCAGTTCTGACTAGACTTAGGGAACTCCACCCCTTTCCTTGCCCCTTCAGTTTAGCAGTTTAAAGCTGAGATTAACAACCTCACACTATTGCTAGTCCCTGGTGTATCACCATCCCTTGGGGATCCCCTAACCTCCTCTGTACCCCAGTAGAGAGTCCTTTCATTACACTCTTTTCAGTTAAAACCTCTGAGTGTGCCATCTGTTTCTTGCCAAGATCCTGACTGATACAGTGAGGGAGAAATATACTGAAAAACATTAGAAATCAACCTTGCCAAGAAGGTTGAAAAATTGGGAGAATAAAATATTTTAATCATGAAAACATCTTAAATGGATCCGAGAACATTAGACCAAGCGGTGAAAGGATAAATTGTAAGAAGACGTGATAAGATAGAGTGCCAAGGTTGGTTTCAATGACTAGACCATAGTGCTCAGGTTTGATGGGCTTCTCTAGGCCAAGTGTAGCTTGCTTGACCCTCACCTTCAAGAGGAGCTAATAGTGTAGTAGCAGCAGTGACAAACACGTGAACAGAAAGAATGTGTCGGGGGGTAATACGGTGAAATCAAAGTGTTGAAGAGTTTGCTTATCCTAGCGTTCTTTCTGCCTTTGCTGCAATTACAATCCATTTGCCCCTGCCCAAAGCTAGATATTAAAAAAGATAAAGGAAGTGCCTCCTTCTAGGTGAAATGATGAAAACCGCAGAACTGATGCTGTCTGTGAAAGAGCTGCCCTCATGGGGCACTGACCATGCGCCAGCGCCATGCCAATCACTTGACAGGAAGTGTCTCATTTAATCCTCACATCAGCCCTAGAAGGTATTATTATTTCCATTTTACAGATGAGGAAACTGAGGCCCAGAGAAGCAGAGGAATCTGCCTAGGGTGCACAGCTACTGATGGTAGAGCTCAGTTCTACTACCAACCCCCACTGGGGTGGTTTGTTACCACCTCCCCTTTGCCCCTCTTCCCAAACACTCTACTAAGCCTCTTGCATGTATTATTGGGAAGGAGAGCAAAGAAATAGTTACCACGCCAAAACGATTGGGGTGGGGGAAGGAGTTGATGAGCAAGGTCATGGGTCAAAATTGTCATGATCCAGTGACTGAGTATTTATCAAAAAGACGTTCTGACTAATCCTTTTCCATCCAACCAGGCTGATAAGTGGAAGGCATGTTAATGTGCAGGAGAGGGTGGGAGCCCAGCGAAGAGAGAAAATTGGGAGAGGGGGACAGAAGAGAACACTCTTCCCTCAGCAGCCCCCGGAGACTGAGGAGAGCTCACACAGATAAAATATTTATTTTCCATATGTTGTCGAAAGCATTGCCATCACTGTATGTGTGCAATATGTGCAAAGAAGTGTGAAATCTATACATCAAATGCCACCGACCTAGTTAATTTCCGTGCATTTAACATGCTTAACGCCTACCATCTCCTCAGTATGTTTTCATGTATATTTCTTGACACATAAAATACGGTCTTAGCAAGGAAAGAGCCAGCATCATCCACAGCCTTACTCACTGCTATGTTTCAGCCCAAAACTTGTTGCCAGGGCCAGCACAAGGAGAGTTAAAAACCAGTAGGTCCTGCTGGCTAACTCAGCCTCCCGTCACCTTAAATCGCCTTCCCAGTTCTTGAAGCAGCCTTCTTCTGTAACAGAAATGTCTGTAGTGGGGAGATGAAAATGTGTTTGTTCTCTTTGGACAATTGGGAGATAGAATGTCAGAACTGACCGTTGAAACGCAGGTGCCTGCGGCCACACTTTTTTTGAATGCAGAGCTCCACCCGTGCGGCGGAAGGAAGTGCACAGTGATTGGTCTGTTTCTCTGCGGAAGTGTTCGCGTACACCCAGTTTTGCTTTGCATGTATTTACGAAACATCTGCCCTTTTCTTGTTCTTAAATCCTTCCCCCTCACCAGCCCCCTTTCTCCTTTCTCCCATTTTCTTTCTTTGTTGTCGTTGGCTCGCCTAATTTTTCACTGGAGCTTTCATTTTCCGGTTGAGGGGCGACTTCATCAGAGTGTATAATTTTAACATTGAGGGAGGGAGGGAGGGAGGGAGAGGGAGAGAGAGGGAGAGGGAGAGAGAGGGAGAGGGAGAGGAGAGAGAGGGAGAAAAGAGGCTAAGCGGCCGGCCAGAGCTTGGCAAACCAACCTTTGGCATGGTGACCAGAAGGAAGGTTCTGGTGTGGTGGGGAGTTTGCCTGACATGCTGCCTGGAGTCCGCCGGTGTGCTGCTGCCCTCTACAGGCTCCAGGGAATAGTGCACAGCCACCGAGGCTTGGAGAGACTTGCCCTCAGATGTGCTGTGCTTATATAATTCTTTTACACAGCCAAAGAAGGTATTTTCAATGAATTACTACAGGACTTGCTTTTTCCTCCTTAATAAAATATGAACTGCAAAAATAACTGCAAAATAAAATAAAAGGGTCAAAATAACTGCACCTGTGCATGTCTAGATGTAGATTGCTGCCACGTTTTAGTGTTTCTCAGGTCTGGAAAAAGGAGTACAAGAGAACTATTAGAGAGTGAGATGGAAAATGAATTGTTTCTAAGGACAATGAGTGTCTCTCTGTTATCTGTGCAGTTGGGAAACGGCCCAGTGGTCTAAGGACAAGTAAAGTGATATTAGGCAAATGAAGGGCTGAGCCCAAAGGTTGAGTTTTCAGTATTTTCTGTCTGTAGAAGTGGTTTCAGTGCCTCTGTGCTCTGAATGTTCTCCAGAGGTGACCCTTGAGACAACAAACAGGAGAATATGGTGCAAGATGTCAGTTAGAAAGCAGGATCAAATCTAGGGAAGGAAGCAAGGCCATTGATATAAAGAACAATACAACTTTTGCAAAGTTAAAAATAAAAGAGTAATGTTGGTGGGTTGACCACGTACTCATGTTTGAAAGAGGGCTTCCTTAATTTCCTGAAGCACACGTCTGAAACTAGCCTAGGCCTTGTTTATGAGTATCAGAAATAATTTTTTTTTTCCGTTAAGTGATGTCTGTCAGTGTTTCATCCCGATATTTAAATGATTCATGAGGACCAGCCTAGCTTCAGCGGGCAAAGTGGTCCTACTCTTATCAAATGCACTTCATGGATTCAAAGGAAAAGCAGCCAGTCGATGTAGATTTCCCTGCTGCATAAAGAACAGGAAACTTAATTGGGATTCAGACTATAACTATTTTCAAAATATACTTTAATTTCAACTCAATTTCATTCCATCAACACACCTATATTGAATGACAGCTTTGTCTAAGCAACTCCGCTTAACGGTATACACTAGACAGCAAATCTGGGAGGGCAGAAACCAGGCTTGTTTTATTTCCTAGCCTATGCTGGCACATCATAAGCACATAAGTATTTGTGAAATGAATACATGAATAAATGAATAGTGGGAGGGAAGGAAGAAGGAACGAATGGGTGATCACAGGGAATTCAAAAATAGCTATGACATTCTTTTCACCCTCAGAGAGTTTACAGTCTCATAGACATGGAATTCACCTTGACTGTCAGCCTAATGTGGTCATCTCAGATTTAGTGAATCAAAGCTGTGGGAGTAGAGAAGTCAAGGAGGTTGGGAGTCAGAAAGTAAACAACAGTCTGAATAAAAGGTGTTACGGTGATAGCAATGGAAATATAGATGCGCAGAATATGAAGGAAGCACAATTGTCAGGACTTGACAAACTGGCTTTAAGGCAGAGGAAGGTGTATGACCCTGAGGTTTCCAACCCGGTGGCAAACCTGGTGACAGACAGCAGTGATAGAAATAGGGACCGTAGAGGAAGCGTTGGTTTCCATGGGAAAAAAATGAGTTGGGTTTTGGAAACTTTGATCTCGGATACTTCCCTACACTGAAAACCGGAAACAAGCTCCTTGAAGGTCCATGTAGACCCTCAAGATTTGGGGGTTTGTTCCTTAGTCACCCATTCAACAAAGGGTGGGTAAAGGAATCCAATTTGTTGCTTTTGTACTGGCTTCCTCCATCCTGAAAAATATGTCTGAAAGCTCTCCTTCTATTTTCATCTTTACCATGCCATCTCTGCCTCCTGCCCTCTGGAAAAGCAGATTTGATTTCACAACCTGTTGGACCAGAAACACAGCATGCTAATCATAATACCATATTCTGCAAGGGCAGATTTAACTACCCAGTACAGCAAATTTCAATACAAAAATTCTGTATAACAAGTCCATTGCCATGCTTAGAGAAACAAGGGAAACATGGGAACAGACCTACTTACAACAAATTCTGTACCACACATGTTCTCCTACCAAAAAAATGAAAGAAAATACTCTTTCTGTTCACCATACACATGATGATAAAAAAGGCACAGAACCAAGAAAATTGGGGGGGGATGTTCAGGATATGACAAGTAATCCAGTTGGGTTTGACTAGGGCCTAGGGTGCGTGCAGCATAAGCTAAGTATTTATTCATTTACATCAGTTACATGGTTCTAGGGAGAGGAGCTGACTGATGGCTGAGCTGTTTTACTTCTTATTCCTGGTCCCAAACAATTAGTGACAATTACTTTCTAATTCCCTTCACCCATCTCTTTTCAAACACACAGTCCCAAACACACAGTCACACTCCTGTACTCCAGGATCATGTACTAAATCAAAAAACAAAGGGAATCTTAAGCTTCACGTGGGTAAAGAGTTGGAATAGAGGATCTCTGTGTGACACCTTCCTTCTTTACCTACTGGAGTCTAAGCTCTTCTTTTCACTTTTCATTTGCTGCTTTAACAAATCCTTTCATCACTACCCCTCTCATCTGTACAACCTGCAAATTTAGATCGTGATTTGAAATTATGTGTTGATCTAAAATAAAATCTAATAACAGCAAGAAAGTTGACTGTTACATAATGTGTTCCATGACTAGAAACTGAAAACTGGAAGGAACCTTTAAGGCCTTCTAATCCAAGCCCTTTATTTTACAGATGAGGAAACTGAAGCCCAGAGAGGTGAAGTGAGGTGCCCAAGGCCACACAGCAAGTTAGAGGCACAGCTAGTACCATAGCTCAAGTCTCCAGACTCCCAGTCCAGTGCTCCTCCCATTACTCCACGGGTCCTGTCTCTAAGCTTCCTGACAAATGCTAGAACGGTAAAACCTCCACTAGTATTTTTCCAGACCATGTTAAAACTCTTAAGGGGGGAAAAAAGGATGCTTTCTTGGATAATGTCAGCCATACGTAGCTCAAGCTGTCTGAAGTTCTGGGACAGGGTCTTTTTATGCAGCCAACAGAGTCCAAATGTGGTGCTGTTTGCTTGGCCCATATGCTTTCATGTGTTCCCAGTTAGGCCATTACTGGAGGGAAAAAAACAAGAATCAGCTTGTTTTAAAACAAGGGACATACTGGACTCCCTCCCATCCCCCCTCAGAAAAAAAAAAAAAATCAAGTTATCTTTAACAGATTCTAAAAATGCCTTTTCCCAAATATGCAGTCAGTTCCTTCAAAGGGCCCTTTGTTTATTTTCAGGAAGAAACCCAAGACAGCTGAAAACCAGAAGGCATCTGAGGAGAATGAGATTACTCAGCCGGGTGGATCCAGCGCCAAGCCGGGCCTTCCCTGCCTGAACTTTGAAGCTGTTTTGTCCCCAGGCCCAGCCCTCATCCACTCAACACATTCACTGACAAACTCTCACGCTCACACCGGGTCATCTGATTGTGAGTACACCACTTACACCACTAAGGTGATGGTGTCTTCGCGGTGCTGGGAGCAGGCTTCTCCCCCGGGTTCGGGCTTTTTTGCATTCAGAGCAAGCTGTTTCCGTTTGGTCTCTTCTAAAGTAGCCAAAGGTAACTTGCCACCAGTTTGAGTCAGCCAACGTCTATATTTTCGAAACTAGAGTGTATTTCAAACCCAGGTGACCAGCCATGTGGCCTCAAAAGGCTGATTAATTACATCCATCACACTCTCTTTAATAACATTGACTCAAACACAGAAGCCGTGTTGCTGTTTTCTAATTATTCTTTTGTCCCCATGATCTGGATGATGGTACTTCCACCATGACAAAATTGAACAACCAAATATGGACCTCAAAAGGAAACTTCCATTTTGAGATTACATAACACAAGTCAGCTTTGCATTAGTTATTGTAGCTTGGCTGAATTTCTGTCTTTCCAGTTTTTAATTTATTTTGAAGTGGTTAAAGGACAGCATAAATTTACAGAAGAAAAGAGAATGGCTTCCAAGAATTCAGAAGCCACCCAGACTTCACGTAGCCAATAAGAATTTAGGTTAAAAATATTTTTTAATTAAAAAAACTGCCTATGGGCTAAATTTGGAAACGGGCAGCTTAATGAGATTGTCACTACTGAAATCACTCTGTTGCTGTTTGTTTTTGCTGTCTTCCCACTAATCTGAGAGTCGTCACTTCTTCAAATTCTATTTTAAGAAAGATGATAAATCACGTTTAGGAGGTATTTTCTGAAACGTAACTGAATACTTCAGAGAGAAAGAAACACATGTGTTGACAATGGAAAAGAATGGAATCACTTGGAGTCCAATCGGAAAGAATATTCCTTTTAGTCTTGGAGATACCCGACAACTATTCAGAACTGATCTCCACAGTGGATGTCAGGCAGAAAGCTGGCGTATTCATCTTTGGATTAAGATAAGACCAAGAAAGTTTTATTTTCAAAAAAGGACTCCATTTATCCTGTCCACAAAGCAAAAATTATTAATTAGGAAATGAGATTCTAAATCTCCTGTCGTTATTTTTCTGACAAAGCAAACGTAACTCCGCAAAAAGGGTGAGAGGTGAATGAGCCTGGGACATTCCATTCCCTACTTTCTTCGTCATAATAGTCCCTGGATAAAGGGACGTGACCAAGGGGTTGGGGTTTGGGTGAAGGAGCCTTTTTCTACTCGTGACTGAGCTGAGACCACACTCCGGCTGTCACTAGAAAACGAAATGAGAAATAACAGGCTCCAAGTCTCTGCAGCCCATGTAAGTTGTACAAAGCTGCTGCTTCTATACAGAAACTTGGGGGTCAGAAGCAGGGACTGTGTTCAGTGGACCATCAAAATGGTAACATCCTTGGCCTTCTTGCCTGGCAGTCTCCAGCCTAACAGTAATTATAGGAAGAACTGGAAAATAGCGTGGCACGGTGCCCATAGACATGTGCGTACTGTCCCTACCTACCAGGAAGGTAGCCTGCTCCTGTGGAGAAGGACCTGGAGCTCCTGCATGCAGACCTCCAATGCCTGGCTTTCTGCCACAGCTTATGGGGAAGATTACATAGAATGGCCTTAGCCCAGAAATCCCATTACAATAAAATGAATGTTTTGCTGAATAGAAAGAGCACTGGGCTCTGTGTACTATACTTTACCATAAGCATCATCTGACTAGGCCTTGGCGTTAGCTTGGAATATGTACAAGGCACAGCCCCTTGGTGACCCTGAGGAAGCCAGTGGATCCAAGCTCAGTAAGGTCTGAATACAGTTGGAAGCAGAACAAATAGGGAGGAGAAGACTAATCTCCAGCTGTTCAGAAAGTCCTTCTGATTTTGCCATTAAGATGTATAAGTCTTCTCTGCGCCAACCTGTTGTTTAAATTGATTATACTTTTCCCCAAATATATTTGGATTGTAGTTTGTCCTGATTTGAGCCTACACTTAGAAGAAAATTGTTTTGAGGAAAGATTCACAGAAATCTGTCCATTTGGAGTTTGCTTGAGAGAAGACAGGAAAGAGGTTTATTTTAAGCTGTTAAGATTTTTGGATGCTCTTCTTGCATTCAAGAGGATTTTTTTTTTTTTTTAATTTCAAATGTCACTCTTACCGTAGATTAATTTAAAAGCCTAATTTCTTTAAGGTAAAATATTCAGTGTCTATTTAGAACTAACAGATTTGGAGCATTTAAAAATAGTGCCCTTGACTTGCTAGTATCTTTAACTTCGGAAACATTCCACCAGTATGTGGTGTTCCAAGCTTTCACAAGTGCCTGAATTTTTACAGCACCTTTTTATTTGTCATGTGTTGAGCAAAATCATTCTTAGTCATGCCTTATTGTCCATTCCCCATCAGTCATTATAATTCTTCCCAATTTACAGATGAGAAAACTGAGAAAATTGACACCCAGATAGATGAATGCCGTGCTTAGTAGTTACCTCGTTCAGACACGGGGAGGGGGAGAGGGGGATGTCTGTGGATTTGCCCTCACTGTGAGCAGCCTGCATTCTCAGTTCTGAGCCTGGAGATGGCATTCCTGGCTCGAAACAGGCATCTTGAAAATGTTCAACTACTCATATTGGTGACGAGGTTATAGAACACAATGGGTAAGCATCCCCACGGAAGAAAAGTCAGCTCTGCATACGAACTGATCGGGGTGGGCAAGCCATGGCATTGTTGCATCTGAAGCACACAGGCCGTGTTTTGGAGCAAAGAGAACAAGTCCAACCCCTTCAATTCTCAGTTGGCTATTTAACCTACGAGCCACTTCAAATTCAGCAGAAGATCCCAGTAAAAGTCAAAGCAAGAGGGAATATGGCTGAGAAACGCTTTCCTCGGTGAAATGATGAGGTTAATACCGCTACTGAAATGTGTGCTGCTTTTCAGTGCACCCACTACCATCACCTTTTAGCAATATTCCCCCATCACCCCTTAGCTTGTCACCTCGTCACCATTTCTAACAATCTCATGGTAAACAAACGCAGAGGATGGGAGCGGAAGGCATCAGGATGAGTTTCGGAATGCAAAGGGTACCAAACCCCTAGGCGTTTGACAGAACAGTTCCCACTGCACAGGCTGAGGATGAGCCGAGCCAGGCTCTCCCTCTAAACACTTAACAGGACTAAACCAAGTCAGGAGAGCAGACGAAGCTCTCCGCGGGAAAACCTTTCTTGACAAATACCAAGCCGTAGCACATCACAGTCATGTACATGTGAAAGATGCTCCCATTTTGTTTTCCCCCGAATAAGGCTCCTACTGAAGGGAGAGGCGATTCTCCACCCCCATCCCACCCCCGTTGGCAGTCTCCCTGCTTTGGGCTGTAGAACCACCTAAGTCCAATGTCTTTGTTTCGTTGGAAGCTGACATCCGTGGTTACTTACCTTCTCAGGTTTTGCACTGGCCTCATCAGATCATCTCATTTTTTGTGTCCTTGCCAAGATGCGCTTACGCATTAGCAGTTTTTATTTATTTTTAATTTAACCTTTACACATTACCAAACTGTTGTGAGGGTGGGTTTAACTTTAGCTGGGCAGGTAGCATGACGCTGCCGGGCTGAACGCTGTCGAGGAGTTGGGTAGGTCCTTCCTTGGTTCTCTCTTGCCGTCCACCTTCATTGGCCTTCCCCCTCCCACCCCTTTGCCTCAGTCCCCAAGCCTGAAGATATCAGTACACTTGGTTCAGTGTGAACTTTTAAGCAATTTTTTTAGAGAACAAAACAAAGAGGAGTTTTTATGGCAAACTCCATTAATGCCACATTAAGGCTGACATTTTAATTACCCCAAAGTCAGGAAATGCAAAGTTCAGGTTCCCACAGCAACAGAAACTGTCCCCTTGAGTCCCAGCATTATAGCAGATTCTTTCATTCCCGGATTACACAACACCAGGCGTGGGGACATTGTTTTTCATCCACGTACGTGGAAAGGAGCACAGCTTTTATCCTTTGTTTTTTTCCTGTAACTACAGTTGAGGATATGGGTCTTTAGCTTCCCTTCCCAAACCATCTATATGTATTATCCTGGAACGGAAGATGATTAGAGCTCTACATGTGCGCACGGACAGAATTAAAGTTTCTGTGGGAACATTAACTCTGATTTCCGGACTTCCGTGCCAGTCACATTTAAACCATAATGTTGTAATTTTTGGCATGTAATCAATGTGCATTTCATGTACACAGACAGAAAGAAGCATAAAATGTATTTTAAAGAGCAATTAATTACTAACTTTGTGATTAAAAAACATTTGGTGCATGTTCCTTCCCATTTAGCATCAGCTGCTGGTCTTAGCCAGGCCTAATAGATGACATACTGTGTCTCATCCTGCATCTCAGATGTACTTACTGTATGTTCCTGTTCTTCTAGATAATTAATTCCCTTAGTAAAGCTGTAGGGGGAAAAGAAAATGGAAGGAATATGCAAGCATGTAAATAGGGTAAAGGATATTTTGAAGGAAATGATTCATTTCTGCAAATAAACCTTAGTCCCTGATAAAGAGCCAGAAATCTGCTAAGTGAGTGTAGACAGAGGTTTCTGGCCACCTTAGAGCATCTGGTCCAGGGCCATCAGAACAACTTCAAAGCAGATTTCCCCCTGAATTCTGGGCATGCCCAGTGGGGGAGTGATTTTACTCTGTAATAACTCTTCAGGCTTAAGGCTTAAAAAGTTGTCTTACTCTGTAACAGCTTTTCAGTTTATATTCAAACTGGAAAAGAAAAGTTGTAGGGACTCACGTAAAATAGAGGTTTTTCCAAAGAATCCCTGATTTACAGAGCAGTGTTTTTAATTCCTTTAGATTTGAATCTGGTTGACCTATTTGTGTTAGAGAGGGAAGTGTTTCAAAAATAACTGTTTGAACAAGTTTGTTAGTAAAAAGGATTAGTAGCAATACTCTAAGGTACAGTGTTTAAGAACACAAATACTTGAAGGTTTATTTGAAACTGGGTGAGATAGAATTTTTACTGAAGGGATGTGTCGTCTAAAAGCTCAGGTCAAGCTTTAAGGGGAACATGCTTATAGAGAATTTGAACCTCTGTACTTGCCATTTCTTCATTATCTCTTCTGTTGTATATTCCTTTTGTTTAGCTTGGTTGTGTGTAGTATCTAACCTTTAAGAAAAAGACTTCAGTTTTACAGGGCTCTGATTGCTTTTACTTGGGCTGTCTGTACGTGTGAATGCATGTCTGTATGAGTGAAAACTGCTCAAGCAAGTTTGAAGGTCTCTTTGGCAAATTCGACTGCGTGTTCAGAAAGTTTCCAATCAGAAAGCTGATTCAGAGTAAAACCTTCCAAAAACTTCCTGAGGCACCTGTTCGCATGAAAAGATTGGATTTCTGCTGGAGGTGCTCAGAAGGCAGTGTTTATAACTGAAGATCTCTGTTTGGAGTGCCAAAAAATGAAAAACATTTTCGCCCCAAAAAACTCCTCCATAAATGTTCAAAATGTATCATCAAACAAAAGCTTCATTTGGATTCAAATGCATGTATCTCAGCAGATGTGTCTAAGCTAACTGGAATCCCACAGGAGCAGCTGAACTGGATTTTGGTATGTCTTGATAACTGAAAGAGTTATTCTTAGACTTTGGAAGGACAAAAATGGTCCATCTGTGAAGAACTGTAATAGAGACATGACAAAAAACAGCATCCTCTGAAAGAGTTTATTTATGGAATTTAGGACAAGTTGGACAATCCTGAAAACACTTTGGGGTCACACTAATTTGCAGAAGAAATAGAGTCAAAATGGGATGAAATAAGCCACTACAGATAGTTATTATCCTATGGCTTGCTATTAATTTTCTTATAGATTCCATATCAGTTAAACAGTAAATAGAGCATCTTTGATGTAACTAAATGCTCTCAGTGTCCCCAGAGTGTCTCACATTCCTCTTTATTCTACTTCCTATAAAGAATTATATATTTACCTTTTCATTGCTAACAGTTTAATCTTGTTTTCCTGCTATTTCATTAACCAAGTAAACCTCTTACTTATTAAGTGTGGATTCATTTCTTTAAAGATTGTCTTTCCCTCTTTAAAAGTCACCTTTCTTTTCCTGAGTTAATTGATACATAATCTCTTTAGAATTATTTTTATTACCTTTGATACCCTCTTATTTAGAGGTTTCAGTGTAAATCCCACACTTATACATTAGAAGGCCAGTTAGTTTTTTTTATTTGCTCTAATTTCCTAGAGTTGCCACTTAATATATCTGGGGACACATTTATTTTTAAAAATCATATGTCTTGAAGTTTCATGTCACAATCTACCTCTTTTTATGAAAGTGTTTCTCTTTTTAATAAAAATTGTCCTCTCCCTACAATGCTAATGTAACTGGACATCTTCCATAGCCACTTGACTCAGTAACTTCCGGAAGTCACTCTTAACCTTGTTCACTCATGCCTTTCTCCATTTAGCCATGCATCAAATGCTGTTGAACCCCTGCGTCTGTGCCAAGACCTCAGCTAGGACCAGGGGTGAAGATACAAACAAAATACCGTCCCCACACTTTAGGAACTCATGGTGTTCCCACACACTTTCCCCAACTTTTAAACCTGTAAAAGGGGACATACAAATGTGGTATGAAAATGTCTGATGATGCACAAAAAGCTCCCAACCTCCTGAAGCAGTGGAAAGGGCTTCGCAGGGGAGGTGACATTAGACCTGGACCAGGAAGGAATAGGTGTGTGTAAAGCTGAAGAGGGAAGAAACAGCCTTCCAGGCAGAAGGAACAGAAGCAAAACCACAGAGGCACAAAAAAGAGCATGGTGTTCTCAGAAAAGAGAGCCGTTCAGTTACCAGACTCAGACCTTCTTACGGTTTGCCTCATTTTAATATAAACTCACAGGACAGTTTGTATTTGGGTAACATTGCCTGTCACTAAAAGTCAGCTGGGCTGAGCTACATGTCCCTTTAGAGACATTTGCTTTCCAAATAAATAATAAAGCAAGACACCACTTATTTTCTAATGGGAAAAGGGCCTTTCTTTGCATGAGGTCAGTAGATGTAGGAAAGTATTAGGAAAAATCTAGTGATAATTTATTGATGAATCGTTCAAAATAACTTTTCTTATTGAGAGGTTCATTCCTGGAGCCACAGAGTCACCTGTAAGGGCCGTGCTGGAACTCTGTCATTGACTCCTGGTCCCTCCAGATTCTAGCCATCAGTCTTCTTATGAAATCCTCCCAGGTCCCTTGGGAAATCTGGTCTCATGGCCCATTGCTTTGAGTCACGCCATGCCGTGTTACTCTGCCAGATATTGCATGAATGTGCTTACGATTGTCCACGTATGATTGCTAAGGCTGATTGCTGACCTTCAGGGCTCTATTCTTCATCTTTCCATGTCATGTCTTGCTGAAGCACATCTTTAATTCTTATCTGCAGCTGCTGGTGACAGTCTCATATGTGCTTCCTTCACTCGTGGCAAATTTCGTTATATGAAATTAGTGTTCCTCCATATCTGTCAGGGCCTCTCACGTCCTGACTTTAAAAAAACACACACACACACACACACATGTACTACTGCCTTCAGAGAAGGATCATTTGATCGAGAGTATGCATGAAGATTCTAGAAATTTCAAGTCAGATCCTTCCACCAATCACTTCATACCAGGTACTGTAGTGAAACCTCTTATTGCCACATGCTGAATAAGCACGTCTGCTTTTTTTTTCCTTTTTTTTTTTTTTTTGCTTTTCTTCTGCTCCTACATCTACTGTTCTCTCTAAGGAATGTGTGCAGTTAGAACTTTTCATCAACATTGAAAGAGATTAAAGTTTAGCTGGTTTAAACCTATTATTATATACATGGGGAAACTTAGGCCCAAAGAGAACAAGGGTCATACCAAAGGGTTCTCAGCATAGTGAGTGGAAGAGCCAAAAACAGAACCTTGCTCCCTCCATCCCCACCATACTGTGCTGCCTGTTATTGAGTCTGGTTCATTCTCTGAACCAGAAGGAGTCAGGACTATTTATCCATCAGTTTACTGAATGCTTTCCGTGTAGAGGACCAAGCCTAGGTATTGTACAGGATGCAGTTTTATGAACTGGAGCCCTGTGCTCAGAGACTTAGAGTCGCATGGAGAAGATCAGATACATGCACAACCAACTGCCCTGCAGGGTGGTTAAAGCTACGTCCCTGTTTACCCGGATGCACAAGAGCATCGATTGACTCGATTCACTGGCTTGGCAACCATGTGTAGAGTATATCTTAGGTGTCTGGCACTACACTGAGTTCTGCAGGGGTAGAAAGTGGGAGACAAACAGACCCTGCCACCAAGAATTCTAAGACTTAGTACATGCCCTCAAATCACCATTATCTTAGATAGAAGTTAGAAAGTTCATAAAATACATTATAATCCAGTTAACATTAACATCCAGTTCAGTTTATCAGGAAAGGTTCCATTTGAGGTCTCTTGAAGAATGAACAGAATTTCATTGGAGGCATTAGGGTAAGGTATAAGGTGTTTGTATTCTGGAGCAAAACTGTGGAAAAGTTTTAAGTAGGGGTTGCCATGATCTGGACCTTGCTTTGGGAAGATCTAATCTAGTAACAGGGATGTGGAACATGCTTGGATGTGGAAGGGGATGACGAGGGAGAGGACAGAGCCCAGGAAGCCTGGTCAGTTATTCAGATTATTGGTAACCTGAGGAGGCTGTTGACAGGGGGATGGGGAAGATCCAGGTTCAATAGACGTTGTGGATGAGGGTGGGCAGCTCCAGGAGCTGACAGAGTGTTAGGTAAGAGAGAGGAAATCATCAAAGATAATTCCAAGATATCAAAGAGAGAAGGTGAAAAGGAAATAATGAGAGGAACAGAATACAATTCAGTTTTGTACAATGCGGAGTATGAGATACCAGAGGTAGACCCTGTGCAGACAACTAACATTGAGTTATAAATAGGGTACTGGAGTAAAGCAGGATGACTTGAAATTAGGGCTAGCAAATGCTTTGGCCAAGAGGGGCATACTTTAAGCCATGAAAGTAGGAGTAAATTCAAAGAAGATTTTTGTTGAGAGAAAAAAAAGAAAATAGAACCTTGGGAAATATTTATATTGAGTGACAAGAAAGAGAAAGAACATGAAGAACCCACAAAGAAGGGAAAGAAAAGATGGTCTAATACATAGGAGGAAAAGCAGGACAGTGCAGAGAGACCAGCAGGGAGAGGAAAGGTAGAAGGTAGGCAGTGCGGGTACTGCAGCCTCCCAGAGGCTGTCGAGAGAACAGAGTCCGATGCATCACGCAGACACCTTAGAAAAGGGTTCAGGAGCACACAGAATGAATGGAGCACCAACAGTAATGAACCAGTTTTTTTTAAGTTTAATACTTTAAAAAGAAATAATGAACAGGTAATGCAAAAGCAGGGTGGTGAATATCTTTACGATACAGCAGCCCTAAGCCCATTTATAGACTGAAGAATAAAAACCAGTTTTAAGGGAGACTCTGCAATTAAACAGGCAAGGTAAGAGAATTAGATCTCTCATTTTACAGGGCAATTAGGATGATAAATATATGTAAAGGAAATTTGAAATCACTACCCAAGCCCAAAGAATCAGTAATTTTATTACATTAGTTCTTTCTCTACTTCTTCCTGACATTGGTTTCTCTTCCCTGTAGCTAATAAGAACCAGTGTCTTGCAAAAATTGTTACATCCTCTTCGGATGACTTCACAAATGTTCACTAAGCCTCAGTAATCTCTGAGCATTAAGTAGAGGACAGATATTATAGACTTTGAGCCTTTAACTTTTCTAAAAAATTTTAAAACAAGTTATTTCAAAGCATAATCCATTTTTTTTTAAATGCCACATTCTGTGACTTTCTTTCATGATAGATCCAATTCAAGTAGCTGCTAATAACAAGCCTATATGTTGTTCTCATGTACTCCTGCATTGTCACAAGACATCAAGTTCATTATTTATGGGGCATTTTTAATTTGTTTATTTAGTCTGTATTGTTCTCTTTGATGGTTAAACACATCCCTAAGGCCACAGTCCCCTGGACACACAGTATCTGCAATTACTCCTACTTCAGGGTGGTGCTCTGGAACCAACTAAATGAAATCTTATTTCGCTCTGCTATTAAATTACTGTAAAACTAAATAAGAAAATTATTTTCTCACTACTAGAAATTATACAAACAACCACATGGAGGAATTTTGAATACGAGTTTTTATAATTTCTCAGGGAACAATGAATTCATAGTTGACGTCAAAATGGACCTTGAGGAGGTTTTCCTTTCCTCTCCAACTCCAAAAAAGAATTTCCTCCGACTCATTTATCCTCAGTGGTTTTAGCTAGGTTCGTGTTATCCATTTTATGCCAAGATCTCACGCAGTATTAGATGAGGGCATGCATAATTTTTAAGAAAGCTTGGTGAACACCACGTGAAGAATTTCAAGAAGTGGTAACTAAATTAACTTTCTCATTCAGTTTTCTGCTGTAATGATTTCCTTTCCTGTATAATCACTTATTGTCTCTTTGCCTTATATCTCAACCGGTACTTGGATATAAAGGAGATAATGAAGGAAAGGTGTCTATAACTTTGAGCTACAGAGTGTAATCCCATGTCTCATGGAAAATGCACATGCAGATTCTGAACTTCAACCATGAGAAGTTAACCCCATGGAAAAGGAAATATATCTTTTTTTTTCAGGGAAATATTGTAGGTCTCTCCAGGCAGGCCTGAATATTTTTTTCCAATTTTAAGAACACCCCCCCCAAATGTAGCCTATTCCATTTTATTCCTGACATTAGGTCCCAGAGGGGTGATTGGATCCTAGGCTCCTGAAGCAGCCTCATAATCCTTGGCTGACATGCTGATTGGCACTACCCAGCAGACATGGTGTCCTTGCATAGTGGCACAGGCAGAGACTTTAAGCAGAGTGTAACCCCTCCCTCCAGGGGAGGAATTCCTGAGCTGGAGGCCTTAAACTCCACTGGCACCGTGACTGGGCCTCCCTCTCAGAGTCTATGAACTTCCTAAGAAGATAGGCACACACGGACGCATGCCAACGTGCGGGCTCTTCCTGGACACGAGTGTATAACTTTGCTTAGATTGGGGTCAGAGAACTAAAAGAAGGAAAGAGCCACTTCCCCAGGACAAATCCCAGTCAGAATCTACATCCTCAAACCTGGCCCCCAAGAGTAAACCAAGAAGCAAAGGAGGGAAAGTCCGATGTGGACTGACTCCTGAAGCTCTTTCGGGTTCTCAGTGTGCCCGCAGGGCAGGGACAGGTATGCTAACAGACCTCGAAAGCTATTTCCTGAACATGTTGATAATGGACTAAGATTCGGACCATGTGTTGCTCTGAAAATGTTTTCTTACCCCTTGGTCTGGTTGTTTGCCCTTTTTCATGTGAACTTCAGCCTGTGCATGCAGTTTACGTGCCTCTACTTAACCTCCCTTTGTTTCCATGTCCTCGAGTGCATGATGAGAATGCAAATAGTATCTATCTCATAGCATTATTATAAGGGTTAGAAGGAATGCTATATGGAAAGCCCCTAAAACAGACCAGACAGACAGCACTCAGCGAATCTGAACATTAGCTATAGTTTAAGGGTTTTAAATTATTAAGTAAATATGAACTAAAATTGATGCGACATAAATGAAGGTTGTAGCAGGTGCTCCATCCCTCCCCCTGAGAATGACTGAGACAGAAGCCGTAGGTCTGTAGGAGGGTCTGTTCTTCACTTCAGGAAATGGCCAATGCCCTTCTCCTTGTCTGTTCTTGGATTCAGACCTGGGCAGACAGGGAAGCTTCTCCATCATCTTTTTGCCTTCTTTTATTTCCCCATTTTTCTTGTGTTTTCTAACATTGGAAGAGAACTAATACTACTAAGTATCTACTTTTTGTCAAATACATTATATCATTCTTACAAAACACCCCATTTTACAGATAAGGAAACTGTGGTTCCGAGAAGTTAAAAAAAAAAAAAAAAAAAACTTTCGGAATGTTTTCTTCTTGGTATAGGGAAGGTTAGGGTATTATTTACATTATAGTATAGTGTTAACCTATTAAGTTCCTATTTGTCTCAAGTACATTCTAATCAATGAGAGATTTTCAGATTACGGAGAGTGGATTTGTCTACTGTCTGACCTCAGAATGCATTGTGGAACCTGTGCGTGCCTCTATTGTGCACCCTTAGGCATCCTCTCACTGTCCATCTTCCAGCCCTGATACCTGAAGAGGCCAAAACATCAGGTCCTGAGAATGGGCAAACTGCTGTGCTGCCACATCGGACAGCCCCTTCCAAAATGACGCACTTACAACTAGAGTAATGCATCTTTTACCTGTTTTGAAAGACAGTCTGCCTGGTGGCTTCAGAGTGTTTTGAGATAAATCAAAATAGAAGTAAAGTTGCAAGAGTAAGTGTGTTTCACTGCCGAGGAGGATTCTTTTAATCACTCAGCTCACTTACCTTCTTCCATTCTGAAGCAGTTCGCAGTAGTTGGCGAAAAAACATAATCTTAAGAAATTCAGTAAGACCTGTTGGCTGATTGTACCTAGTGAGCCTTTCCTGTCCTGTGATGCCTACATAGTTTGGGGTAATGCTTGTAGATAATTTCAGACATTTGCTTCTCTCAACTCTGGAGCACTTTTGCTGCTGAGTATAGAATTCCAGAGACACACGGGTATGGAACTTGAGCTATAAGGCTTTTAGTAATAGTCGCAGATCAAGTGCTTAACTAGATTGTGTGCAAGTCCGTAGAAATCCCAAGTCAGAGCTTTAAAATAATAACTTACTGAGTTATGATTTCTACATCTCATATGCTGTATTCCTTAAATCACATGTTGATGGCTAATCAGCAGAATCCAAAGACACAAATTAGATGATAACAATATTTACAGAGAAAATATACGTGTAGCTTGAAAAGTAAGGATCCTCAGGGTTGCTATCCCACCAAAAAAAAAAAAAAAAAAAAAATGTAGCCGTTGCAATCTGAACTCCCAACATTGTAGCCAAGAAAGGAATGAATATAACAATAGAGAGAGTTTTAAGACAGAACTTCTTGGTTAAAGGAGTCTGGACCTTCAAGAAACATGTTTGAGAAAGAGTCAGAAGAAATACTAGGTAAGACAAATTAATTATTCCTGTTCCTCGAGGAATATTCTAGCAGTTAAATTATTAAGTGCTTATTTTGGCCAGGTGGAAGAATTTGTGAGGGCATAAACTCTATCTTGTTCACTGCTGAACTCTTAACACCTAGCAGAGAAGTGTTTGGCCATAGTAGGTGCTCAGCAAATACTTACTGAATGAATAAATGAGTGAACGTGGTAGGGAGAGCTGAGCAAAAGTGAGAGCATAGTGTGTCTGTGAGCATCGCTCCAGTTTGTAAAAGTACAGTTACTGATTTTTTACCTAATTGTTCTCATTCAGCAGACCTACAAAACAAAGTGTATCACAGATACCCTCTGGTTTTTATGCTGGGAAAAGAGAATCCCTTTCTGTTGGATGTAGGCTGCTACATGTTTTGATTCTAGTAGCAATATGGCAGGGTTAAGGTCGACTTTGTAGAATAATCTGGTGCCTGTTTTTGATAGATATCATGCAAATAGACACTTATTTTCAAGATGCTCAAACAGATGATTAGGGGAAAGTTCCAGCAAACCTTGAAACAACGAAAAGGAAAGGTTTTCCCACTCCCACTTCCCATTACTGTGCCATCCTGCAGAGGTTTCTGCAACCCCACAGCCTCCTCCTTGCTGCACCCTTTTCCCAGGTGAAAAAGCTTTGCCTAGGAAGGACAGTGTGTGACTGTCAGTCTAGCAAGGAGACAGTGCTTGAGAAATCCACTCCACACGCAGTGCTCCCAAGCCCCTCTCACGGGAAGGACATGATGTGATCTGCAGCAGGCAGAGCTGGCCCAGGGAAACAAGAAGTTGGCGTAGAATCCTGGGGCCCTCATGCTGGAAGGGCCTTCCAGAGAGGACTTCCCACCCACCCTCCCTCCACTAGCTGGACAGTAGAAAGATGTGTCAAAAAACAAATTCCTGGATGAACACATGGAGGATTAAATGAATGAGAGATGAGTTCACGCCTCCAGAAGTCCCCGCCATCCCACTTGAATAGAAAGCTAACTTTGAAGCCACTCTGTTCTCCATAGCACGGTTTTGTACATACTCAGCCTTGGAATATGGTTGCCATCTGCTGCCAGTGCACAGGACTAAGGAAGTATCCGGGAGGGTAGGAGGAGACCAGGCGGGAAGAAGAGAGACACTCAAAACGGGCTAATGATCTCCTTTGCGTTGGAGTCTGGGTTTCAGAACATCAGTCCCATACTTTAAGAACAAAACGCCAGTGTGTCTTAGACCACACCAGGCGCCGGCACATCAGATAAGACCTGCGCTGTGTGGAGCTCAGTCACCGAGCCTCGAGAAGTACTCAAAGTGAAATTAAAGGAGCAAACTGAGGAGACTGAAAGGAGAAAGGCGTAGCTTAAAACACAATCAGGAGGGCTCTGCAGATATGTGTCTTAGGGTTACAGTAGTTCAGAAACGAATCTACTAATTAAAGGGCTAGAAAATGCTATAGATCCCAGGAATTTAAGGATCTTAGAAGAAATGAGACATTTCTCCATACGCTCTGAATACCTGGCGATCCTTTAGTAGACTCTCAGGGTGAAAGTGACCTGGCTGTTGTGCACTGTTGCAGATTTAAACAGTTGATTAAGAGTTACAGATGGCTGTACTAGAGGCCTGGGTGGGTGGTCCTTTAAAAGCAGTAAAGGCTGTTAAGCAAAGCCAAGTAAGACCAGAGAGCATCTCTGCAAGGCAGTGACTAGCTGTCGGATCTTCCTAGTTTCCCTGATATTATCTGTATAAATTGTTGGTTATGGCACAGAATCATATTGCTAATTTATATACTGAAATGACATGCCAGCAAATAATTATTAATCTGGGGATATACACTAGTGAAAAAAAATTACAGTTAACTTTGCTTTTGAAAAAGGTTAACTAGTTGAAGGCAAGTATTGTTATATATTCAGTAGTAGTTCTCTATCTCAAGTTTGAGAATTTGCAAGGTGGGGAAAAAAAATCCTTTTGGCCATGCAAGGAAATAATCTCATCAGAGATATATGTAATATAAATTTAAAAACATGGACAATCCCAAGCATGCAAAAATCACTTTAGGGAACACAAAATGATTGCCCAGAAGTATGTCACACGCAGTGCCTTGGTGTGGTCGAAACAGTAAATATTTGTTGCTGCGTGAGCTCTGGCCTTGACTCCTGTCTGCCATCAGGAACAAGTCACACAACTGTGACTCACCCATAATTAGAAGATTAGTAATGCCTTAAATCTATCTTGTATACTGTTTCTCTTCTTAGGAACCCTCTAGGCTTTCAGATTCTATTTTATTTGTCCTATAGCATCCTTGTGAAACACAAGCTTCTTTCTTTTACACGTGGGATAATTGGTCCACAAAGGAATAACTTAATTCTTTGTCTTTAAATAGGAAATGATTGATAACCATTATATGACACAGCTTATTGTACTATTTTTCACAATATTTCAAGTTTCCCAAGCAAAGGACATATTTTATTTCTCATTATTATTTTTAATTGGTTTTCAGAAAAGTTGAGATAAAAACAGAATTTAACAAATATCCCATGGAGATATTTGGTGTTCTCTTTTCTTTCAAGAATAAATTAAGACCATCTCTGCCCCTCTCTCCTGACTCTCTCGGCAGATAGCCGGAGTCCTGTGCCAATTTTCAAATGAGTACGCCTTCATTCTAATAGCGGGATCACAGTCCCCCTGACTGAGGAAGCAGCCTTGTAAATTCATGTCTGGAATCTGCAGAAGTTACTTTTGATTATAAACTTTAACAGTTGACCTGAACCTTTTTAAATAGTACTAATATGTGACCTGGTTGTGAGTTCAGCAATAAATTTATATCCAGTATGTGAAAGGCCAAAGAGAAAACTAGTGTCTTTTTATCATCTCTGGTGACCCACACTAAATATTGCATATTTACTTTGTAAATGAGGACACCCAGTGGCCACCAAGTGAAAATATTCTAAACAATCCCTGACACTGTTTATGCAAATATAAATACCCATTATCAAAGCTGATTGATAGATAATCTCTGTAACATCTGTTACCGAGCAGTTTACCTTCACTAAGTTAGGCAAGAGTGCCTGGAGTTTGGCCTGATCACTTTTATATCACATCACAGATTGGTTGTCTCTTCTCACTTTGAGTGGCAAAATTCCACTGAATTTTCTGATGACAGGAGGACCCAATGAGCTGTCTCTTGGGGGAAATGGAACCAAAGAGATGGAACAGTATGGCATGTGTCAGAAATCACAAATGAAGGAGCACAGATTGTGGGAAATGCAGTGAACACATAAAAAACCAATTGCCTTAGACCTTGAATTCATACTGAACACTGAACTTCCCTGATGAGAGGGGGTACGGTGATAAAGGACAGGGTGAAGAGCATTACCCAGAACTGCAGGGGCACAAAGATCCCTGGGATTACATCATGCAGACATAGCTCAGAGGAAAGGTGCACCCTCAGGGCCCACAGGGTGCCTACTTGTTGTTAGCATGTTTGTGATGTGTGGTGGAGAGCTGAGCAAGTAAGCCCTCAGACAAGACCCCCTCAGTGGGAAGAAGTGTGCTGGGCAGTGTGAGGGATCTGATCATTTGTGATGGTAGTTGTACTTATAACAAGGCAAGGTGCTAGCCTTCGGGAAGCTGGGAGTCTTCTTATAGAGATAAGGTGGGCACAAATGCAGAAAAATGGAAAGGCACAATAATCAATAATATACTGTTAAGGACTATTAGAAAGTTCAGACCTATCCTACAACATTCAGGTACAAGAAACATTTCCTTATTTCTCTATAGAAAATTAAACCCAAGGCCTCTATCACTAAGTTAGCAAGAAATTTTGTCAAGTTTTAGGGCTCCCTTCCCCTCCCTAGACTTATACAAGACTCATAAAATCTAGGGATCAGTCAGATCCTTAGTCTTTAATGGTCTTCATCATCAACATTACTTGTCTACCTGACAAAGATGCCATTTTGGCTGGTACATCTGACTGCCCAGTACTACTGTGTTAGTTGGGTTTAGACACACACTTCACAATGGTCCTCTCTGTTGAGCAAAGGCCCAGCCCAAGAGCATCACTGTTCCTCTCAACTGGGTGTCTTTCTATGTCCAGTCTCCAAAAGTGTGCCAAGCAATCACCCCAGCTGGAGTCGTGTACAGGCAGAGACCTCAAACCTTGGCACCTTTCTCATTTGAGGAGAAGTTGATTCTTTTTCTCCTCTGTCAGGCCACCTCAGTCTAACTCCAAAGCACCCGTGTCCCCCACCTCACCCAGAAAGGGCCCAGCTTAATTCCCCATAGAGGACGTAGATTCAAAAAAACAAAGCCTTCTGTCTTGGGCCTTTGTTTTTAGGGCTTAACTTCTGATTTGGGTTCTAAAGTCACAGGTCCCTGGAGTAAGGGAGCCCAGAACGGTATGGAAGGTTTGGTCTTTCTCAATCGCCTTATTATTATGAAAGTCTTCTAATTCCATGGGGGAAAACCAGAAATTAATGTTTCAGTTTACTCCCTCACCCATCAGTGGGAACTAGTTAAAGAGAAAACTCAGGATGGAGTTCAGTAATCAAAGAAGTCTCCACAGAGAAGGAAGAACTTTGAATAGGGTTCTCAAATGGTACGTAAGATTTGGTAAAGTAGAGAAAGCACAAGAATCTCAGAACTCAGGACAAATTCAGCAGGAGAAGAGAACTAAGAATGAATGCAATACATCAAGAGATGGCAAAATGTCCAACTTCTTAGATTAAGGCAGAGATTTTATTTGGGGAAAATTGAGAAAATAAGATCAAATCGGTGAAGTAAGTCAAGATAATTAGAATGTTACCTATAGCAATAGAAGACTCTTACAGCTTAATATCTTCTTTCCTGTAATATGTAAATATTATAATAAAATACTATATAAGAGAATACATCAAGAATATACTAAAAATAAAATAAAAATACAATACCTTACTCCTAATGAGAATAATTACAAAGTATGCCTTCCACTTCATTTACTTACCAGGGCTTCCCAAGGTTTTAAGTTCTGACAACAATTATTTAGACTCTTCTTCATCTCAGCATGAGCCAAAAAGGAACTTACATCTTATTTTTTCTTAAGGAAATCCTGTGCCTGCTTCTATAATGGATCACCCTAGTAGTTTCTGCACCTGTAGTTTCTGCTACTTTCTTAAACTGGCCCACATCAAATCACCTCTGTGCTTCTATCTTAACCAGTCACCCAGCAAAACAAATTTGCCTTTTTCCTTGGCTTTTCCTTGTTACTTTGAGATAGAAGGCCTTCATTCCTCAGTAGGTATCTACAGTCTATCATGGCTCAAGTCCACACTTGCTATAGAGAAAGAGTTTAGCCCCCTCCTACCAACAAACGGCTATGCTTAAAAACCAGCTGTCACAATGGAAGCAACTTATTTTTTTTCCAGGGAGACACAAGCAAAGAGATCATTTGAGCATGAATCTGAAGATATGCTTCAAAAGCAGTTTCAGAACAGTAAGCTACAGAGGAGGTTCTGTGAATTGGGAAGCTCCGTGATTAGTCAAAAAGCTTTTTTTAAATGATACTATAGGGTTCTGTTTTCTCACTTATTGAAGTTCAGACAAAAGTTTTCCCAAGGTCAAAAAATTAATTTTTTTTTTTTTTTGCGGTACGCGGGCCTCTCGCTGTTGTGGCCTCTCCCGTTGCGGAGCACAGGCTCCAGACGCGCAGGCTCAGCGGCCATGGCTCACGGGCCCAGCCGCTCCGCGGCATGTGGGATCTTCCCGGACCGGGGCAAGAACCCATGTACCCTGCATCGGCAGGCGGACTCTCAACCACTGCGCCACCAGGGAAGCCCTAATTTCTTACCTAACTATACTTCATCACCAGTTGATGATATTTTCCAAAAGAATGCCATTCCTGGGAGTTATGCTGGATCTTTGAACTCACTGAAGTTAAAATTTTGTTTTTCCTTTAAAAAATAAGTATATGATGATGCAGAGATCAAAAAGGTGAACAGGTTAGTAAGTAAAAAGATGCTTGCTTTTTTTGTTAGGTTGGGTTTTTTTTTTTTTTTTTTTTTTTTTGGCTGCATAGGGTTTTGTTGCTGCGTGTGGGCTTTCCTTAGTTGTGGTGAGCGGGGGCTACTCTTCTTTGCAGTGTGCAGGCTTCTCATTGCAGTGGCTTCTCTTGTTGCGGAGCACGGGCTCCAGGCACACGGGCTTCCGTAGTTGTGGCTCACGGGCTCTAGAGCACAGGCTCAGTAGTGGTGGCTCACAGGCTTAGTTGCTCTGCAGCACGTGGGATCTTCCCGGACCAGGGCTTGAACCCGTGTCCCCTGCATTGGCAGGGGGATTCTTAACCACTGTGCCACCAGGGAAGCCCAAAAAGATGCTTGTTTTTATATAAACACTGTTTAAGTGTATAGTTTCTTCTCAAGAAAAATAAAGGACCTAATTTATTAACTGTGCATTTGAATATATGGGCCCTTCTTTAAGGCCTATCCAAAGCAAGTTCAAACTGCATCCTTTGTGAATTTAAGTAGATCATTTTGTTCATTTTTTTATCCCACCCACAGATGCAGTATCTCTGTGTTTTTGTTCCCTAGATTTAGTGAACAAAGGAAAAGGTTACAATAGGGCAGCAGCTAAATTTGTAAGGAAAGAGCTTTAGGAAAAAAAAAAAAAATCAAACTCCTAAAAGGTGTCTCAAAAGGTTTACAATATAAGAGGATTTAAAGGCATCAGCCTCAGATTTCATTGATTTTTCTCCTTAGTCCCAGCAGGTCCTCCCTCTTCAAGAAGAAGCCATTTCATTTCAGCTTTGGAATGAGGGCATAGGTGTCTTTCAGAATGTCGTCTAGGATTATAGCTATCCAATGCCTTTGTTCACAGCCTTAAAACTTACGTTTCACAAGCTGTACTGTAAGAGAGTAAAGGTGTTTGAACTTTCAGTGTTTTAGTCCACTGGAATCAGATGCTCAAAGTGTATAAATTCATAAAGTATGGGGCTTGATAATACCCCAAAATGAAGTGTTAACTTATGTTTAGAATTGGTTCCATAAAGTTGATGTACAATTATTTGTTGATTGATTGTTTGATAGTATCCTCACCTCATAGCTAAAAGGATTTAAGTTGGCTTGAAAGAATATTCAATACATTAATAAATAGGAAAATATATTTATCTATAGCTATAAAAAAGAAATCAGAGTAGAAGTAAAATAAGGAATTGAATGAGGTCGAGGATAAATTTTACATAGAAAAGCATACCATAGGTCCTATATAGTTGCTAAGATGTGGCCTAATACTTTTTTACTCTTTCAAGTAAAATTTTAATGTTTGTCACAAAACTCATTTATTCATACAACTATAATGCTGACACTGGTTCCTTTATTGAGTTTACAATTATATAAGTATATGAAATACATATATGTAATACACATTTTGAAATAATTTTTTAATTTTTTATAAAATATTTAAAAGTTGATTTCCATTTACAGTTATTACAAAATACTGGCTATATTCCCTGTGTTGTACAATACATCCTTGAGCCTATCTTACACCCAATAGTTTGTACCTTCCACTCCCCCACACCCTACATTGCCCCTCCCCCCCACTGGTAACCACTAGTTTGTTCTCTATATCTGTGAATCTGCTTCTTTTCTGTTACATTCACTAGCTTGTTGTATTTTTTAGATTCCACATATAAGTGATATCATACTATATTTATCTTTCTCTGTCTGACTTATTTCACTTAACATAATGCCCTCCAAGTCCATCCACGTTACTGCAAATGACGAAATTTTCTTCTTTTTTATGTCTGAGTAGTACTGTATTGTATATAGATAGATAGATAGATAGATAGATAGATAGATAGATAGATAGATAGATAGAGATAGATAGAGATATATAGATGTATATATAGATATAGATAGATAGATACCACTACATATGCTTCTTAAGGACCTTTAAATACTTAAAATGTGCTCCAGAATGGATGAAATTTCATTAAATGTATGAATTATATATATGAATGAAAATTCAAGTAATATAAAAGACATACCCAACCATAATATTGAGATCCTTAATAGAAAAGCGTTAGTAATTTTAATATCTCTGTCTACCTGAAATAATAAGCAGTGACTATAAAAGTACACACAGGGTGCTCCCAACTTTCATTGGTCGTGTATTCCTGAAAATATGTTTGAAAGTTAAATTTCTGAAAGTTGAAGAATTGATTTATGTTTTAGGAGAAGAATTCTGTTACTGATGATAAAAAAAAAAAGAAAATGGTGAAATCGCTAATGGTTCCTGTAGCGCAGGCTTAAGACAACCTGGAAGGTAAGGGAGAACTCTCATTGGGAGATGGCCCAAAGCATCCCCCTTATCACCAGGAATGGAGAAGTAAAGCAGCGCACCTCTCCTTGTTGTAAGCTGATGACCTTCCCGTAGTTCACCTGCAGGGGCAATGAGAGCTGGGATATGCTAGGTGTATGGAGCCACAGTAGGAGAAAGAGGTCTTGGTCTGCCTACCACCTTTCACTTGCATAAGGGATTTCCCCAGAGCCACCCTCCAAAGACGGTGGAGATGCCAGTGAGATAGAATGAGGGGGTAGGGACATGCAGGACCATCTGCTGTAGATGATAGAACCTGTGAGCAAGCAACCCCTAACCTCCTGTGGTGCAGAGGCTCAGCAGGTATCCCCTCGACACATAGTGAAGTATATACATGACTGAGGTCTTGCCCCTGGCAGGGCAACAGATGTCAATTTGGGGAGGAAGAGGCCTGAGTTGCCACATGCATTCCAGCTTTCTCCAGCAAGAACTGGCTCTCTCCCAGTGGGACCAGCTTGGTAGGTAGCACCAAAATGTGAGAGTTTACCATCATCACTAATCACCTGATATAGGAAAGAGCAACTTCAGCATGCTATCAAAGCACAATCTGGGAGAGGGTGTGATAAGAGCCTGGCTTGTGGAGGCCTGGCCACCTGGCCCTATTTCATGTGCTGACCCACTTAGCGCACGTGAGCCTGGTGGCCCAGATTGAAAGCTCAAGGGCTATTCAGCCCTGACATTTGACTTCGGCCTGTTGACTTGACCAAAATTCATCTCGGTTTTAATTTGAGAGCTGGTGTTTCTTTCCAAGCCACAGAGACTTCCAATTCCCATCTCCCTCTACAACACCTCACCCTTGCACTAGTCTCATTTTATATATCCGGGCTGAGAAAGGACTGGATTTCACACCTAATTAAAAGAGATTGTATTGCCTGCTGTTTCCTTTCTTGTTCCTTTTCCCTTGTGCACAGGCAGCTTTTTTATTCTCATGCTAAGTCCTATCCCTGGACACCCGCCGTTTCAGGGACAGGCAGGGCCTGGGTTCCTACAGCACAGAGAGCCAGGCCCTGCATCAGCTATTTCACCACAAGCAGAATACCCCTCCAGTACTCACTCCCGCCTCAGCCTCCTCCATACTGTGCTCACTCACAGAACACGATCACTTAGAATACATGATCACTTTCAAGAGTAGAATTCCTTGTGTGTTCTGGTGAATGCCATCACAGGCTGACTCCACATTTTTACTCTAGTGGAGAGAAGGTAGGTTACTATTTTAAAACACACAGAGAACTATTTTTATCACTTTTTTCATTTTGCCCCATCAGTTCTTTGTTCACACCACTGTGGGGTTCTTTTGGGAGGGGAGGGTAACGTGGCATCCCCAGACACACAAAATCTTTGTAAAGTTGTATGGTTTTGTAGATGAGGGGTTTTTTTTGTTTTTGTTTTTTTTTGAATAGCCCAATTGCCTATTCAGTGCCAATCTAAGAAAGAATGGAGTTAACATTTTCACACCATTCCTTCCTATACAGTCTCTGAATAACCATCTAATCAAGGTTTGTTTTCAATGGGGAACAAATCTTCTACAGTAGAGTATTTCAGATTTATTCCGTTGGAATCTATACATTAATGCCCACTGGATGAAAAGGACCTGTTTCACAAAAGCCTGGACATTGCCTTGCCGTGGCAGGAACTTTTTCCCACTGTGTTAGTGTTAAAAATGAAAGAAAGCCTGGGAAAGGACTTGCTTCAGCATTGTGTGCTGGAGGGACGAGGCATGCTTGAATGGACCGGCAGGGTCCCGCATCACATCTGTACACATATCAGCAAAACGATTCAGCCTTTCACGGCTGCTCACTGCAGTACAGGACCAGTGCTCTCGGAGAAACATTTAAAAATTGTGTCTACAAAAATCCAGCTAGGCTAGTCAGGTCAAGTTGTATATGTGTGCAGGTTTGAGTTTGTCTCTGTGGTTTCTAATGAAGTTGGTAACGTTACTCCAATAACCGGAACTCAGAATATTTAGCACTTTTTGTTGTGATTATCTCCATAGGGTTACCTGATTATTTAGATAGAATTGACCAGTTCAATCCAACAAGCAGTTTGAATTTTCTTCTTGAGACTCTGTGTGTGTGTGTGTGTGTGTGTGTGTGTGTGTGTGTATGAATATGTGTAATGTAATGATAGCTCTTGTTGTTGACCATTTCCAACTCTAAAGCAACCTCCATCATCATTTTCAGCGTCTTTATCTTTTCTTCTACGTCCTGAGAATTAGGATGGCCCTCAGTCTTTGGGCAATCCAAGTTTCATTCATCAGCAATCCAGTATCATGTGATAAAAGGAGTATCAAGGGGCATGGGTTCTAATCCCACCCCTGCCACTTACTAGCTGTGTAAAACATTGGGCAAGTCATTTAGATACTTTGAAAGCCTTGACTTCCTCTCACATGAAACAGTAATAATAGGACCTGTCCTGAAAACATATAGGATTGTTATAAGGAGTAAATGAGATGATACATGTGAAAGAGTTTGTACGCTGTAAAACGCTACATGGTTATTAATTATTATGATAATTGTGATTGAGCTTCTTCCCAGAATTATCAGAAAGAAGACAACTCTTTGTGATATATGATAACTCTAGTGCTATAACTGCAAGTGGTGCTATGAGCAATTGTGTGTTTCAAGAGTGTTTTCACCTGTGTGGAAAAAATTTTTTAATAAGCCCATCCTACTCAGAGATGGTGATTTTATCAGAGACTCAACCAGTTTTAGTACTTACCATTTTACTTAAATGATGGAGATCTTGGTGATAGTAAAACTGTATATAGAAAACTCTACATTTTAGTGCCAGGCCTCACTTTTATCTCTTGCACTGTTCCATTTATAAACTTCAAAAAAGTGTTCTTTACTAGATGACTGAGGCTATGTTGAAGTCCCAAGGCCTAGAAACATGAACATCATACTAATTTGTGGATAGGTATAGAAGTAGCTGGAGAGCATACTGGAAAACCTTTTCACACAGCTTTACAGCAGACAGTGGACACCTAAGGGCCAGACTTCATTCAGGGGCAAAGAATGCAATACAGTGAAGCAGATAAGAGTGTGAACTCTAGAACCAGACTGCCTGGGTTCAAATGCCAGCTCAACCACCAATTGCCTACATGGCCTTGAGTGGATTTCCTAATTTCTGTGGCCTCAGTTTCCTCATCTGAGGTATGGGGATAATAATACTACCGACATCATAGGGTTGTTGTGAGGATTCAATGAAATAATATACATAAAGTAGTTAGAACTTGACACATAGTAAGCTCTTGAAAAGTGTTTGCTCTTGTTATTATCGCAGTACACATACATCAGGGACTCAGCAAGATGTTGGAATTTAGTCTGTTGACTGATTTCCTGAATTTTCCTTCCTAGGTTATTGGGCCCTTCCTCTGGTGCCATGTTTTGTATTAACACAGCTATAGAGGATTCATCATGATTCCTTACCCTGACAAAGACAATTTGTTTTATATAAAATAAAAAAAATAGAAACAGTAGCCTAGTGAAATATTTTAGGCACCTAACAGACCTAATGGAAGTCGGAATGAGAAGGAATTCTTTTATGTAAAACTTTGCACAAATCATATCACTGAAAGAGAACGTAGAGCCCATAGGCATTTACTAAGTTAAGTGGATATATGTGAGGCTGACTAAATGTAAAGTTGAGAGCAAAGAAAATGAACTAGTATATAAGAATGAGGTCATATCCACTGAACTCAGACAGCATGAGGAGGTAGGGCGTAGCAAGGTAGAAAATCTAGTTGAGCTCAGACTTCCCTGAGCTGGCCCTCTCTCCTAGGACAGAGCAGAAAGAAAGTGAGGAGGTGGACATTCCTCTGTGTGTAGGCCATTACCTCTGGGTTACTTCTAACAAGATATAAGGATCTGGGTCACAGCCAACAATCCATACTTGGGTCACCTGGTTTTGAAAGCCTACTTACTTGGCCTCCCTCAAGCTGATCGTTCAGTTGTGAAGGCAAGAATGGGGAATCTGAAGAATGGTTTGGAGAGAGGGATTCTTTAGAGAGGTAAAGTAGAAAAATAGGAAAGCCCTAAAACTCAGTGTTATAGACACCTGTTATCCTTCTCAATCTGGGGTCTAGATGTTACCAATATTATCCCTTGCCTGCACAGCCTGGGATATATGGGTGGCAATAGGTCAGGCTATCCACATCCTCCACGTAGCTGACTGCTGCCTTCCTACTGGGAGCTGTTTGATACCTCCCTCTATCAAGCACAGAGAGCACCCAATTTCCGGGTGATTGTACATCCCACTCAGGGCTTACTCCTGCTGTCCTGACCTAATTATCAACAGTGCTCCCTTTCACTCTCAAAAGTGCCCAGTTTGAATGGCAAATGTGGTCACCTAGTGTACTCCAGTCTCCCAGGTCAACACTGCCATCTTTGACCTGTTTAACATTTCTTCTTCAGTAAGCCTCAGAAAATTCAGACAACCACCACATCACAGACAGCCACCCTAGAAAGGACTCAAACAGGTTGTCAGAGATGTTGAGAAAAATGCATAGATACAGAAAGCAGTGGGCAAGTGCCCCTTTAGCCAGCAGATTGCATTCTAGAGCCTGTCCCTCAACTGGAAAACATGGTGGCAGCTGTTGGGTGGATATCTTAGAGTGGGTTGAATTTTCCAAGAATTTTGCATGCCTCGTATGGATTTGGGGAATGTGCCGTATAAATTAATAGCAAAGGAATTTAACTATAAGTATTTTTGCTGTCTATGAATAAAGTAAGAAATTTTGAGAAGTTAAGGAAAATGTAAGCTTTCTTAAAGGGCCTGCTTAAGCCTAAAGTGGAGGCAGAGTTTCATGAGAACGAGTCTTGCATTTGCCTTTCAGTCCCTCTTTGCTGAAGTTGTAGTATAGCAGGCAATGACTCATCTGTGTTTTAGGCTGCTCTGCTTCAACTGACAGCCCTGGCTGAAGGTCCACGGGGTTAAAATGGATTCAATACACCAAAATAGCTGGAGCACTGCTGGAACAAAATTCAAGGCCTTGTTCCCATAGGACATCACACCCACAAGTTGACCCTTGTGCAAAGCCACAGAGCCCGCTTGTGTCTGCAAGGCGGCGGGGGGGAGTGATTCTAGGGCCCATGAGTATTGCCCACCTGAGGCCTAGATTTTAGGGATGCAGTCAGCTAGCTCTGACCCACGCCCTGTCTTGTGTCTCTCTTGCCGTGCAGGTGACATCAGTTGCAAGGGGATGACCGAGCGCATTCACAGCATCAACCTTCACAACTTCAGCAATTCCGTGCTCGAGACCCTCAACGAGCAGCGCAACCGTGGCCACTTCTGTGACGTGACGGTGCGCATCCACGGGAGCATGCTGCGCGCACACCGCTGCGTGCTGGCAGCCGGCAGCCCCTTCTTCCAGGACAAGCTGCTGCTGGGCTACAGCGACATTGAGATCCCGTCCGTGGTGTCCGTGCAGTCGGTGCAAAAGCTCATTGACTTCATGTACAGTGGCGTGCTGCGCGTCTCGCAGTCGGAAGCCCTGCAGATCCTGACGGCCGCCAGCATCCTGCAGATCAAAACGGTCATCGATGAGTGCACGCGCATCGTGTCGCAGAACGTGGGCGATGTGTTCCCGGGGATCCAGGACTCGGGCCAGGACACGCCACGGGGCACTCCCGAGTCGGGCACCTCGGGCCAGAGCAGCGACACCGAATCAGGCTACCTGCAGAGCCACCCGCAGCACAGCGTGGACAGGATCTACTCGGCGCTCTATGCATGCTCCATGCAGAACGGCAGCGGCGAGCGCTCCTTCTACAGCGGTGCGGTGGTCAGCCACCACGAGACGGCGCTCGGCCTGCCCCGCGACCACCATATGGAAGACCCCAGCTGGATCACGCGCATCCACGAGCGCTCACAGCAGATGGAGCGATACCTGTCCACCACCCCCGAGACCACGCACTGCCGCAAACAGCCCCGGCCGGTGCGCATCCAGACCCTGGTGGGCAACATCCACATCAAGCAGGAGATGGAGGACGACTACGACTACTACGGGCAGCAAAGGGTGCAGATCCTGGAGCGCAACGAGTCCGAGGAGTGTACGGAAGACACCGACCAGGCCGAGGGCACCGAGAGTGAACCCAAGGGCGAAAGCTTCGACTCGGGCGTCAGCTCCTCCATAGGCACCGAACCCGACTCCGTGGAGCAGCAGTTCGGGCCTGGGGCGGCGCGGGACGGCCAGGCCGAATCCGCCCAACCTGAGCAGGCTGCGGAAGCCCCGGCTGAGGGCGCCCCGCAGCCGCATCAGCTAGAGACCGGTGCCTCGTCCCCGGAAAGAAGCAACGAGGTGGAGCTGGACAGCACGGTGATCACCGTAAGCAACAGCTCCGACAAGAGCGCCCTGCAGCAGCCTGCGGTCAACACGTCCATCGGGCAGCCACTGCCAAGCACCCAGCTCTACTTACGCCAGACGGAAACCCTCACCAGCAACTTGAGGATGCCTCTGACCTTAACCAGCAACACACAGGTCATTGGCACAGCCGGCAACACCTACCTGCCGGCCCTCTTCACCACCCAGCCCGCGGGCAGCGGCCCCAAGCCTTTCCTCTTCAGCCTGCCACAGCCCTTGGCAGGCCAGCAGACCCAGTTTGTGACAGTGTCCCAGCCCGGCCTGTCAACCTTTACTGCACAGCTGCCAGCGCCACAGCCCCTGGCCCCATCCGCCGGCCACAGCACAGCCAGTGGGCAGGGCGAAAAAAAGCCTTATGAGTGCACTCTCTGCAACAAGACTTTCACCGCCAAACAGAACTACGTCAAGCACATGTTCGTACACACAGGTGAGCGCAGCCCCCCCTCCCCCCCGCCCCGGAGAGCTGGCAGCAGGGGGAGGGGCTGAGGGGGCTGGGGAAGGGGGGGCAGGGCAGCAGGTGCAAGGGAAGGTACGGAGTCATCTTTCAGATTTTAAGGAAGACCCCATTGTAAACCATCTTCTAGAAGCCCCGACTATGCCCCCATCACAGGAACCAAGTGCCCTGTCACAGAAAGACAAAGTCACAGAAACCCTTTGTGGAAAAGGGCTAAATGAGAAAACCTAATACAGAATTTGCAGGCACAACATTCCTTAACTTCACTGAACTTTGAAATATGTTTTTGATCCTGGATGGTTAGAACTGGAAAAGTCCTTGGAGATCATATACTCCAGTCACCTTGTGTTACAGACAAAGTCATGTAGGCAGAGCAGGGATGAGGGTTTTAGTCTGTAGTAAGTTTTATATGAACCATCAGCTTGAGGAGGCCACAACAAGGCCGATGCAAGCGGAGGCTGCATTTATGGTCCCTGAAATGAGGAGGACTGATAGACTTGCTCTGTTTTCTAGTGCTTGTTCTCTATTTTCCACATCTAGATACCACAGTCAGTTCTGTGTACTCCCTTTTGAAAGGACAGTAGACTCACTGGGGCACACTCAGAGGAGTATGAGTAAGATGGAAAGGGACGTGAAGCCATGGCATGTGGGTCATTGCTGAGGTGCCAGAGGTGTTCAACAGTGCCTAGGTTTGAATTGAAAGTGCCTACTGCGCTTTGTCCTCTTGGCAAAGTTGCTTAACCTTTCTATACGTTAGTTTCCTTGTCTATATAATGGGGGTAGTAGTGATATTTCTTCCTTGTAGTGCTGTTTTGAGGATTAAATGAACCAATGTATATGAAGTTCTTAAAGCAATTTCCAGCACATAATAAGCACTGTATAAATGGTAGCTATTGTTCACACTGTTAGTATTATTTAAATGGTTTGGAGGGACGATCCCTTAAGCTTGTTCTGTTTGGGTCCAAAATGTAGAAATGGACCAATGAATGGAAGCTATAGAGAGATTCAGTTAAATAAAATAGGAAGTTTGTTAACAGGCAGAGTTGCTCTAAGACAGGCAGACAACTTCCAAAGGGAGTGAGTTTCTGTAATTAGAGGTGTTCAAGGAGAGAATGGAAGATCATTTCATAGCGATGTTATACAGGCGATTCAATCATCCATCAGGCGAGTAGTTGGGCAAGATGGTCTTTCATCCCTGGAGTTCATGATTCTAGAGCTAAGATCTCCTGACCTCCCAGCCAGAGCCCTATCCTAGTTCCATAATGGGACAGGCATAGAAGCGAGAGCTCCACAATGCTCCTCCATATAAGGGACTACATGTGTGATATGATTTCACATGGATTCTCTTGTACCTGAAAATACCTACCCCAATGTTGATCACCATATTTGGAATTCCTATGATGAGAGTCACTCATCTCTCCAGGTAAACCTCTAGTTCCAGAATGTCCCTGTTAAATGACAAATAAATTGTCAGGGGGAAGTTACATACATGAATTACAATACGTGAAAACAAGTTGGTTACTCAAAGCAACATTGTTCCTCAGGTCAGGTAGCAGGAATAGCTAGGGGATAGGACATAAAGCAGATCAATTTAAATTGGGGAATGGAAGGGAAGGACAGCAACAGACACATCAACACGGAAGTGAGCAACTGAAATAGAACATTACTTAAGATGCAATTTTCCTTCTTTGCAGTTCAACTTAAGTCAGGACAGTACGTAAATCCATGTATGTGCCTTTATGTGAATCCTTAAAGATGAGTTTTCATACCTCCAGAAAACATAGTGACTCACTACTGAATTCAGGAAGAAAATCAGGTAGTAGTAGTAAGTCACTATGTTTACTTAGGGTAAATGTGAATATCTAATAACCTGAGATCAATCGAGGACATTTTCCATGTGGTGTGGTATGATCATTATTTAGTAAATTAATCAAATAGTAACATTTTTATTTATGTGGCAATTTATGGTTTACAGAGTGCTCTCCCATAGTTTATGTCCTTTCCTTCTCTGAGCAGCTTTCTTATAAATCCATCAAATTAAGGATTAAGGGGAAAAAAAAGAGATCATTTGTGGAAGTGTATTCTTAGCCAAAGTTGACTTTGCTGGTCTTGGATCCATGAACATTTCTACTCACCTTCTTTGCATCTCTTCCAGTAGACCTAGCAGATATAAAGTTTACACACTCTGTTAGATCACGTATTGAAATAAGGCTTTAAATCTGGAACATAAAATTTTTAGCGTACTACCGAAAAGTGTCTTTTGGGTGTATAAACACATTTATTCAGTGGATTCACCAAAGGATTCTGTGGTTAACCCAAATAACTAGATTTGCTCATAAGAAAACCAGCAATGGGTTTGCAAATTTAGACATCACAGATACAAAAGCTAAAAGTAAAGTCATTTTATAAATCTGAGTTATGCTCAGAGGGTAGCCTTCAGATCTCTAGTAAACTATGAAGTTCCTCAGTAAATTTTGAAGGTCTTTCTGTTGGTGTGTATAACCTGGCCACATCCAGGAGCGATAAATGTACATATATGACTCAAGCGCCTCATTTAAAAGAATCAACAGTCTTCCCTTTCACCCCCGAATCATTTGGCAGTGGCAGTTTGGAACAGTCATTTCTCTATCAAGACTTTTGTCTGAGTGAAGTAGTCTATAACCTAACAAAGTTTAGGAACAGTTAGTCTAGGTTTTCAAAAGGCAAGACAGCCTGAACATATGGAAGTAATTCAGGACCTGGATTCACTTTGGCCGACATTTCAAAACAAAGTTTTCTCCAGTTTCTTGGGAAAACATCAAAAAAGTGGGGCCTCCCAACTTTACAGGAGCCCAGTGGAAATGATAATAATCCACAGCAGAAAGTCCAAATGTTAGTCTAAAATAAGATTCTAGAAAGTAGATACTTTCTAGAATACTTGGAAGAGTAGAGGTGGATTCTGTATTCTTACCTATGGTCTAACATAAAAGAATCTTACCAAGAAAGAGTAGCTTGACAGAGCTAAAAGGAAAGAAACAGGTTCTCCATCACAGCCACTATGCATGATAACTGGCTTTGCAGGTTAGCAACTGCAAGTTTTAATGTAAATGATACTTGCTTTCGACAACTGCAGAGAATCGATCCTGAGACCTGAATTCTAACTCTATGTTAATGGTCCACATATTCATTGAAAGGACGCGATTGTAACAAATAAGTCGTCCATCGTATTCACCTCGGAGCTAAGCTCTACCTTAGAGAACCAAGGAAGCTCTGGTTGTAGAGAATATTCCATAATGATTATAACGCTGAAACTTAGAGCAGGGACATAGTGAAAGACAACTGTGCTGGAATTAGATTATCTGGGTTCGGTTTTGGTTCCTCTAACTGTGACCTTATGCAAGTCATTTAATTTCATTACCTTCAGTTTCTTTGCGTTTAAAGTGGAAATAATAATTTCCCACCTTTTGAGTAGCTGTAACGGTATTATGCATGTGGCAGCTTTTCATAAAAGGTAAAGTACTACTTAATGTTTTTTTAAAAAAAAAAAAAATCGTCATCGTTACTTTAGCCCCTCCACTTCCAGAGGCACTGAGTTTTTTTGCTCTATCTCCAATCTCTGAGTAATAAACTCTTGACATGTTTCCTTCTTCACTGGAATTCAAATGCTGAAGCAATGTGATACCCCTTGGGTTTCCCTTGAACTTCCTCCATAACATGAACTTTTTTTTTCATCCCTTAAGGATTTTTTGAAGAAAATCTCTCACCAAACCACTCTATCTACTGCCAAACAAACCATGGTAGGACTTCATCTCTTCTAGGAGTTTCTCAAGTTCGCTTTACTGCAGCTTCATAAAAGTTGTGAGGAAGAAAAACAAGAGTTAAGTACACATTTGAAAACAAGAGAATTGGAAAAAAGCAAAGATAACACAAACCATCCTGTCATGGAACAAAGCAGGACTCCTCTATGCCCTCTCCTAAGAGAAAAAGCAAAAGTCAAAGGAATGGGAGGGAAGGAAAAGACAGAGGACATAGGAGGATAAGCCTGGGTGTGAACGTGGATGTGGAAGCCAAGCAATAGGGAAAATTCAAAGATAACGTGGGAGCAGTACTTCTCAAAGTGTGATCCCCATAGCAGCAACATGCAAATTCTCGAACCTATCCCAGACCTGAATCAGAAACTCTGGTGACGGAACCCAGCAATCTATGTTTTAACAAGCCCTGATTCACACTAAGTTGGGAATCGCTTCCCTAGATGGCCTGGGTGATTAGAAGGAGGATGGCTTCAGGTTGCTTTTGATACATAACATTGTTCCCCAAAATTCCACTCACAAGAACCTATGTGTTTGGAAAAAGTAAAACATAGTTATGGACAACAGCTTGATTTTATAGTGATAAATTATGTTATGGAAGCAAATATCTTGCATATGGAAGGTTCCATGGCAAATGTCCCCTTCTGGCACTTAAAATTGACTTATAACAATGACTTATCATTATGTAGGTGCCTCTATGCCTGCCCATTAGAATGTAAACTTTGTGAAAACAGAAACAATTTTATATATAATTACATATATATGATATATAAAGAAATACATATCTTATACTTCAATATACCCAGCATAATACCTTACACATAGTAAACATTCAAGAAATATTTAATCAGTGAATGAGTTGAATCCTTCTCTAATGATATCTAATCACTTCCAAATGGAAAAGTGGCCTATTTCCAGAGTTGTTTATTTATTGTATGATGTAGTTCCATAGAAATAATGCAAAAATACTTTGCACATTTATATATTAAGTACTTTCTCCAAGGATCTGAGCACATTTCAGATACCACGTTCTGTCTGTTTGTACTTTGCCCTATATAACAAAGTTGCACACATAATAACAAAACTGACTAAGATGGCGTTCAGGTATTTATTTATCACCAGGTACAGGGTTGCCAGATTTAGCGAACAAAAATACAGGATGCCCAGTTAAATTTGAATTTTTGGATAAACAACAAATAATTTTTAGTCTAAGTATGTCCCATTCAATATATGTGGTGTAGTTATACTAAAAAAGTATTTATTGGTTATCTGAAATTTAGATTTAATCTGGTGCCATGTATTTTTATTTTTTGCTGTACGCGGGCCTCTCACTGTTGTGGCCTCTCCCGTTGCGGAGCACAGGCTCCAGACGCGCAGGCTCAGCGGCCATGGCTCACGGGCCCAGCCGCTCTGCGGCACGTGGGATCTTCCCGGACCGGGGCACGAACCCGTGTCCCCTGCATCGGCAGGCGGACTCTCAGCCACTGTGCCACCAGGGAAGCCCTGGTGCCATGTATTTTATCTGGCAGTGCTCTTCAGACAGAACTTTCTTTTAAGACCCAATCTTAGGACTTTTGCTTTAAAATCCATAGATGAATACAGGCATATGTAGTTGCTTAAAAAATATTTGTTGAGTGAGTGAATGAATGTTCACTCAATTTCCAGGAGAAAATATGTAAGCATGCTTTCCAGGAGAATTTAATTCAGGGGACTTAGATATAAATGCATTATTTTCTCAGCAAGACTTAAATTTCTTTTTCTTTTATTCTTTTTCTATACACAAAGACTGTATTATATCTGTGTTCCCACTTGTGTTTCCTTCACCAACAAATGGTAGACATTTGGGCCTTTTCTGAATCATAGTATCAACAGCCCACCCGAGAGTCACTAATGCCCATTAGTGTCCTCTGGACGATTAATTAGTTTCTTTGTTACTTTAAGAAGCTCAGCTATTTGGGCCATGAATTTTATATAAATAGATATAGTGATGATAGTCTCATAACAATGTCATCCATATAGTAATAATAGTGAGATCAAGATCGTGATGTGATCATCCTCACATAGAGCTTGGGCTGTTAATTGTATCAAGCCAGTGAAGTAATGAACAAGTATAAGGTTTGAAGTGAGAAAGCCTTGATTTTACCACTTTCTGACCTGGTGATTTTAGGTAAATTCTGTAGTCAGTCTGAGCCTCAGTTTTTTGTCACATAGGTACAGATTTTAATAGTACTTAGTTTACATGGTTGCTCTGAGAATCAAATAACATAATTTATGTGAAAGCACTTACCTGTAATACCTTAAAATTACCCAAGCCATTTAGGAATTTACATGTTATGTTTTATAGCAGCATCATACATTTTGCAGCATAATCTAGAGAGCAGGAAATTGTTAACTGGAGAAGGAGGGGATATCTGGCTCAGCTGGTGTCATACTCTCAGCTATTACTGACTTGTAGAGGGACCTGCAGGATGTTATTCTACCACTCTAATGGAGAGAACATCTTCTGGGGCTGTTAACATCTACCCCCTCATAAAGTTGTAAGAAAAGTCAAGTAATGTGGGTGAAGGTCCCTGAGAGCTTTAAAATTCTGCTTGACACCAAAACTTTTTAGTTGTTGCTAAAGCCACAGAGGTTCTGTGAATGCAGTGTGTCCCCAGTAGGCAGTCCCCCCTAGACAACCTCACAGTCCAAGATGGTACCAGGACTGCATCCCTGGAACTGGAGAGAAAGGCTGGCAGGCGGTCGTGAAGGCCCAGCTCCAACTCGACTTCTCTGGGTGGAGAGCAGACTCTCCAGCCAGTGAAGGCTCTGCATGACCCGAGCTGAGCACCTTCCATTCTTGTCATGGAACCTTTCCCATTTTCTGTTCCAGTCTTGATTTTCCCCTTTCAGAGGACTTACAATTTCCAGGACCCCTTCTGCTTTCCTTGCCAGTAGCCACCTTCCCCTACCCCTGCTCGCCCCTTCCTTCCCTGTTGTCTGCCCTCTCACCAAGCATCCAGGCTTGGTTTTCTGACCCCCCACCCACCACCACTATACTCATCTGAAGGAAGGTGTATGCTAGAGCAGATGATGGAGAGGCCGAGAGAATGCGAGAGACAGGTGGGAACCGTGTTTCAAACAAGTGTCCTGGTAACGGCATCCACTGTCCTCTTTGCAGCCTAGGAGAAGCCTGGTTAGAATAAAAAAAGATTCAGCAGAATAAATGGGTTCTTGCTGAGCCCCCAAAACAGAGGTCACTATTCAGAATTGGGGTGGCTCAGCCCCAAACTTTCGGCAGACCCTCTGCATCTACTAACCTAACAGTATCTTTCTTCCTCTTTTTTTTTTCTCACTGTCAGTCATGGTAGAGTGTCAGTGCTGGTCTACAAGAAGGAGCTGAAAAGTGATGCTTTAGAGAGCAGGCATCCAAAAATGGAGACAAATATATGCATTCACTATTCCCCAACCCATGGGATTGTAAAGGACACTGCCGCCTCTTCTGTTCCTCCACTTGTTGTCTGGTTTTTCAGCCTCCAGAGTTCAGTTGCTGCCTGCTAAGAAATCCTCTGTCTATGCTATTCGCTGACATTTTATTCATGGTACCACTTCTTTCCGTTAGCATTTGTAGCTGAGACTAGACCCTTAACTCTGAATTGCATAGCTGCAGTATAATCACTTGCTTTATTGATTACCTGAAACAATTTTTTCACAATCTTGTGTTGGCTTCCCCATGCCATGGAAGCCATTTTTCAGTTGATTTCATTTATCACCACTTCCTTTGTGCTGAAGGGACCAGTGGAATTTTTCTTGAAATGATCACATACTCTGTGCAAAGTGCTTTATCGCTTTAATTTTCAAAATACCTTCACAAGACAGGTCCTTAACTGTATTATTCTCAAGTTACAGATAAGGAAACTGAGGCTTAAAGAGGTGAAGTAACATGCCCAGTTCATTCAGCCAAGGAAATGGAGTTCATATCTGACTCCTGCATCTGTATGGCCCCAAAATGGATCAAAGTACAGGGGCTTATATGAGCTTCCCCGTCCTGTATCTAATTCTACTGTCTGCTTAGCGCTTTGTGTCCCTTTCTAACGAATCAGACTTATCATTCCTGGCCATAGGCTCAGACCTGGAAAGCCATCCACTACCACTCCTCTTAACTTCACTCCTCCATACTGAGAGCAATAATCGACAGACCACATCCGTTTCATGTATAATGTTGAAAGCCCTTTGGGGATCACTGTAAGTAATATGCAGGAAAATAAAAGGAGAGAAACACTCATTTCTAGTGAGTGATATAGTTTCACATCCATACATAAAGAAATGAGTTGTTTATACCTGACTCATCTGAAAATGCACCCTGTTTAGTAAGACAGTTCCTGGAATGCCTATGCTCCACCAACACAGCACCTGAATAATTTTAGAGCACTTTCCTTTATGGAGCTCCCAAGTGCTTTGCAAACACTTTTACTCATTAACTATCACACCGTTTTTCTGTGGCAGGATACTTTGTCCTATTTAAAATGTGGGACTGCTGATGCATTGAGTGATTTAAGCAAGTTGCCCTCAGGTCATGTGTTGACAAAACCTGGACCAGAGTCCTCTGGGGCATGGCCCATGGTGGGCAGAAGGCCACTAAATCTGCAATGGGACATGGCAAGTGCTTGGTCCAACTCCTCACTTAGAGAAGGGGAAACAAACCCAGAGAGATGAAAACACTTAGAAAACCCAGGGTCACACGGATAATTAACGGCCGAACCAATACTAGGTACATACAAACAACATATCAAGACATATATATGCTATAGAGGGAAAGATGACAGCTGTGGAGTATCAACTTATAGTCAGATGAGAAGGGTGTGAAAGTAAAAAGCCATCCTCACTGACCTTGCCTAGAGGAAAAATACACTATAAGAAGGTGAAAGTTTCAAACAGCAGGAGAATTTTTAACACAGACAAAGTTTCAACTTCCTAGCAGCCAAAATACCATCTGGAATTAAGAAGGCAGACTTCCCATTAGAGGTGACAGGTGGACATATTTTAAAAGATAGTCGGCCGGCCTAGCATAGCCTCTAGAAAGTGTACTGAAAGCACAAGGATGGTAAAGACCAGCTTGAGTTCCAAGCATGTTTACAGCTGACAGAAATGTTCCAACTAAAAATAACATGCATGACTGTCTCTCTTAGGGAATCTCTCATTTCAAAAAAATATACCTACATAAACACCATGCAGAGACTGAACTCTTCATTTAGGAATGAGGCTTCCCTAAATTTCCCCATTTTAGTGTAAAAGTGAAACTCTTCTAACTCTTCAATCCTATGGCTCACGCTTTTTCATCAGTGAGGATGAAGGGAAAGGAGACTGGAAGACAGCAGAGGGGAGAGGGAGCTAGGCCAAAACGTTTGTGAATAACTAAAGGAAAAAGTTCAAAGATCAAGGAAATTGGTTTAGAAATTTGTGGAGTCATTCCTGAACCAAATAGCCATTTCTTAGGATTGTGTGCTTCAAAATATATCTTTTTTTGTTGACAAACACAATGAAAAAGCTTTCTGTTGAGATAAAGTTTCATAAAGCAGGTCACGAGCCGTGAGCCCGGCATACAGTAAGCACAGAACACGTGGTGGTTGTTTTCATTGCCTTTATCCCCATGACACATCAAACCTCTTCTGTTTCATGGTGGAAAAAATGGAAACACAGTCAGGCACATATTTTAAATGGATGTTAACTCAAATTCAAGAACTAGATTTCCTACCCTGATGCCTCGTCCAGAGGTTGAAATATTACCGCAGAGAGTTTCAGAGGCTTGGGGCTTTGGGCTGAGTTATGGAAGAGTACATGGACAGCCTTTCCTCTCTGAGGTGAGTGCCTGCATTGGGCAGCCAGCGGTGAGCTGGCAAAGATGGAAACACCGTAATGTAGTTCATCTCACCCGCCAAGAGCAGAGCCTAGAACAAACAGCACCAACAAAAACAAGTCTTTCTTCATCCAAAGAGATGTTACAGGCCCATGGACGTTACTTACAGAAGAATATTTCATGTGGTCATTCGGTGACAATATTCTTATTTACGTTACAGTTTTTAGCAAGCTTGATCATTTGGTCTCTAAGCCAACAGCAAACCAAAGCAGTAAACTGAGGAGAAAGAAGGGTTTCAGCCAACACACTGAGAGCAAAGAAAGAGAAAACTATTTTAAAAATTGACCCCAGAGTTCAGAAAAGGCGTATGGAAGCATTTAATGGGGGCAGGGGGTGCTGGTGGATAGTCTTGTAATAAGAACACCAGGCAAGTATTCCCACACCACTCTTGGTGGTCTGCAAAGTGATTTCGTATGTATTTTATGTCAACACCAGCACAGTGAGGTAAGCAGCACTGTATACCTCAGAGGCATTTGCAGATTTGTCAGAGTGGCAGGCCATCCGTTGGTGCCTGGATTTGAACAGGACCATTTGACTCTAAGATCACTGTGTTGTCTACCACCTACTCAACCTCCACACCAGACAAGGCCAATCTGCAGCTCAGGGCAGTCCAGACAGAATAGCCAATTAACTCTCTCAAGTTACATTTTAGGAAGATTGCTGTCTAAAATAGATAAAAATCAAAGGTATAGCTCTTCAGAATGACTTATTCCTATGATGGGCAATATTTTCCAGACCTATAATCAAAGCATGAGTGCATTTACTAGACAAAATACCAGAAATGGAGACTGTCCCCAAAGAGCCAAGCTGTGTGACCACCAACCTTAGTTCCCAAAGATTCTAGAGACCCCATGTCTCCAAAGAACTTTTCTCTCTTTTATTTCTTATATTTGTTTGATAATGCAAATGGCAAACACACAGTTAAATCCCCGAATGATGGCACTGAAAATGACCCCTATAAAGTAGCACTCCCTTCTCTCCACAGAATGACCTTGGAAGACTTTTACTGGAGAATGTCGAGTAGCTTTCCAAGAGAGACATTTTCTGGCATGGGGACATGGAAAACTCTAGACTGTCCTGGCAGCACCTTAAAGCAAGTTTTCTCAGAACATGAGAGGCCAGGAAGGACTGGATCTTTCCAATCAGGGGTGATCCGTTAACCAATCAGATTTTTTTTTTAATGTTTTTGTTTTTGTTTTCTGTTGTCTTGTTTTTCTGTCTCTCATTCTCCCTCCCTCGCTGTGTCTCGCTCTGTCCCGCTTGCTGTCTCTTCCCACGTGAACAGGTGAGAAGCCCCACCAATGCAGCATCTGTTGGCGCTCCTTCTCCTTAAAGGATTACCTTATCAAGCACATGGTGACACACACGGGAGTGAGGGCGTACCAGTGTAGTATCTGCAACAAGCGCTTCACCCAGAAGAGTTCCCTCAACGTGCACATGCGCCTCCACCGGGGCGAGAAGTCCTATGAGTGCTACATCTGCAAAAAGAAGTTCTCCCACAAGACCCTCCTGGAGCGACACGTGGCCCTGCACAGTGCCAGCAATGGGACCCCTCCCGCAGGCACACCCCCAGGGGCCCGAGCTGGCCCCCCAGGGGTGGTGGCCTGCACGGAGGGGACCACCTACGTCTGCTCCGTCTGTCCAGCAAAGTTTGACCAAATCGAGCAGTTCAACGACCACATGAGGATGCATGTGTCTGACGGATAAGTAGTATCTTTCTCTCTTTCTTATGAACAAAACAAAACAACAAAAAAGAAACAAACGAAAAAAAGCTATGGCACTAGAATTTAAGAAATGTTTTGGTTTCGTTTTTACTTTCTGTTTTTGTTTTTGTTTCGTTTCATTTTGTACTACATGAAGAACTGTTTTTGCCTGCTGGTACATTACATTTCGGAGGCTCAGGGGAATAATAGTTCTCCCAGTCTCCCTCGGATGGTGGCCTTAAGGCCTGGTAGTGCTTCAGGAGGTCCACTGGTTGGATCTCTAGCTACTGGCCTCTAAATACAACCCTTCTTTACAAAAAAATCTTTAAAAAAAAAAGTAAAAAAAAAAAAAATTTTCTTTTTTCACTTGTGAAGAGCACTACAAAAATATATAACAAAATCTAAAAGGCCTACTGTCTTTAAGTACACCGCTTGCAGTGTTTCAGTGGACATTTTCACAATTCTGGCCGCTTGGACTTCACAGTAACCAGTTAAAACTGTGGAATATCACTTTCTGGTTGAAAACCCAGAGGAAAGGCCCTGCTGTTTTCCACCCCCAACGTTGTCTGATTTCATGCAAGGGCTGTGGGTGTGGGAAGGGGCGTGGGTTTGGCGGTGTGGGAAAGGCAGACGGCAGGCTTCTCCCCCAGATTCTGCTCGGTCCACACACCCTGGCCCACCTCCTCCATGCCCCCCCCTTTCAGCAGAAGCCAGGAAGACTTGGACAAGCATCAAGCAACAGTGGCTATCGTATTTATTCAGTGTCTTCGCTGAGCCCCAGACTCAGCACAATCAAGAGGGACTTTCATGAAAGGCAGGAATGCAGATAAAACAAAGATATCAGAGGTTTGCACCTACGTTTCTAGGTACAAGAGAAGGATTATTTCCAACAATCTTTGCAAAAAACAAAAACAAACAAAAAAAAAGTGTCAGGATATATTCTTGTGGAAGAGAAAAAGAAAGAGAAATGGAGGGGGGGGAATAATAAAAAGTTCTTGAGGCTTTTTTAATTCAAAATTTTATAGAGGGGCAAAAGTGACGTTTACCAGATAGAATGCTGATTTTTTTAATATATTTACAACAGTATTTGTGTAAAAAAAAAAACAAAAAAAGTGAGATTGTTAAAAGTAATTTTTTTTTCATTTTGGTTTTGCATACACTGCCACCAATCCCTTCTCTTTTATTTTATTTCACACACATATATATATTTTTTGGTAAGTCAAGACTGTTAAGGTTAGCGATACTGCTTCCAGATAGAAAGAATAAAAGGCAATTAAAGTTATATTTGAAAGAGAGGAAGGATATTTTCTTCATATTTTTTTAAATTTTTCTTAATTTTTATTATTTTAAGTATTGCCTGGGTTGATGAGGGCCTCTGGCCAGCCCATCCCTGCTGTAATTTGAACTGCTGCTTTGTATTTTGATATGTAGTCTTTCGACTTTTAGCAAGCTTATGTTGCTCCACTGAATATTTTTTTCAACTGATTCATCTAGAATTCTGTTCTTTTTCATGGGAGGGACTTTATCTTTCAGAAACAGATTTCTTGCTTCTCTGAAAGTTCATTGAGATCTTATGATTCTAGAATTTCTATTGACTTTACCTTTTTTTTCTTTGATGAAACACTAGTAGTCTAGAGGTCTTGACAAAAGTGTTCTTTCCTTTTGTGGTCAGCCGGGAGGAGCAGTTCACAAAACTCTACTGTCCCTCCTCACCCTTCACAACTACAGAGAGCGGCGTTATCAGAAGCCTGTTGCAGATCAGAATGCCTCGATGCCGAAATTACTTTCTTCCTTTCAAAGATCACCTTCTGTTTCCACCATGGTTGAGAGGGCTAAATAAGATGGTTATTCTTTAGATGATTTATTAACCCTTGCTTGTTGGTAAGGTTTTAAAGAAACTAACAAAAATCTCCCAGATGCCAACATCCACCATTCAAAAGGCCACCAATTCACTGCGTCATCTTAGATGCCACTCTCTCTTCCTAGTTTGGATTTCTCTCCTCGGTCCTGATCAAGGTATCAGAACAGAGATCTTTCCATGATAGACAGTGTCCTAAAGGGATTCCAACTCAAATATCGGAATTTTTAAACCTAATGAAAACTCCAAAGGTGATTTCATTGCTGGGCATATTTTAACACACTTAAGGGGAAAGGTAAATCTTTAAACAAAACAGAAACACTAAACTACAGTTTAAAAAGAAAAAAAGAAGGAAAGAAAGTATTTCAGTTTCAAAATTACTTTGCATTTTAATTTAATTTTCCTATCAGCAACTTATTTACAAAAACTGTGTGACAAATGAGGAGAAATCTTCCAAGGAAAGCAACTGTATAATAACTAAAGTGGTTTTACTCATACATTTTAGGATTGGTTAACTTGTATCTTTTCCATAAGTTCTTGGTGATGTTTAGTAGGGTTAGTGCGACTGGACTGGCGTATATGTGAGTTTCATTTGGTCCTGTGGTCCTTCATTCAGTAAATATTTTGCTAGTAGTTTTAATGTAGACTTGGATGATTAATTGACCTTTAAGTATCACCCATCGTGATTTCTAAGAGGAGTCCTACTAAAAACTATCTGTCCAAAATTGACCTGTTTTAAAAGCTAGTGGGAAACAGCTTCAGAAACAAGAAATAGTCCATTTTCTCTTGCTTTTTGAAATAGCTATCTTAAGTAAGACTCCAGTATTTCCACTTACTACCAACAGAGGGAGCATTAGTTAATTAACCATAGCCTAGAATTTTGATATTTTGAAAAACAAGTCATTCAACCCATGATGTAAAACAGAAGAAATTGACATTAAAAAAAATATCTTTTTAATCTAGAGGAAAATGACATGAAATCACTCAGCATATGTTACAAATGGAAGAAGGCCAAAAGCCACTTTAAAGTATTTTGTATTATTGGACAGTAGCTCGTTTAGAATAGTGGCCTTACACAAACCTTAGCAAAGTAGACAGATGTTATAGGAACTCCAGAAACGTGATCTTGGGTGGCGGTATGGGCCACATTTAGCTATCTGCTTGTCAAATCTGAGGGACACTCATTTGCCTTAGTGCTGATTTGCCATGTAAAAAACTAAGCAATTGGGTTAAAATTTACCTTTTGTTATAGGACACGTGGGGAAAAAAATACCAGTTGGGTTTAAACTCTAATAGTCATCCTTTCCCTTCAAATGAAGTATCTCTTTTTTGTAAATGTTAGAGGACTCCCAAAGAATTCCTGGTGAGGTGATGTAATCATTATAACAATATGGACTATCTAGGTTTGCATAGCAGTAGACTTTTTCTTACTGTGTGTCTGTTCCTCCCAAACATCTCATAGTCCAAAATAGTTGACAGACTGTTCTCTGGAGAAAGGAAGCAGCTAGATTGGAGTGGAAGATCTAAGCTGGGGAGCAGTGAACTTGCTGTGGGACCTTACTCCATGTTCTGGCCTCTGAAAGGGCTGCTTCCAAACTGACCTACATTTTAGGAAATAAACTAGTCCGTGCCTATTTCAAAAGGATAGAGTTGCTTTTAGTTTGTCAATCCTTCTTTTCAAATTAAATCATCACCAACATCTTAGGAAAGGGGAAACATTTTGCTTCAAGAATAGAAGATGAGCATAGATTCTTTTATTCTTTTAGTTTCAAATCCAACAATCTTCTTACATTTGGAACTTTATGCTAGGATGCTATGAGTGCTTAAAAAAACAAAAAACAAAAAACTTCAGTAGCCAGGAAAAAAAAAAATAGATGAAATGGAAGCAAGTGTTCCAGATTTAAGACCTCTTAGGATGAGTACAGGGAACAAGAACTGGTATGGAAAAGTACTCTTTTTTTTTTTTTTTTTTAGCAATTTATCACTTAAAACTGGATTAGCTGGACAAAGGAAAGGAAAAAGTCAAAGGGGAACGTTTATCTCTAGACAGTTAGATACAGTTTATGAAAAATAAAATTTTCTAGCACTAAAACATCAGTAGCATCTTAGCGGAGTGGGCAAGTTTTCCCCTATTGATATAATAAATGCCAAAATTTGTACCCCCCCCAAAGCCCCAAATGTGTAAAATAGAGCCCAAAAGAAGGAAGGAATTGAGACATATGGGTCTGATACAAATCTACACATGGGAAAAGATTGAGAAACAAGCCAGGCCAAAAAAGACTCTGAAACGAAAGTCTCTATATCAAAATATTTCTTATTATACAGTTTGAGTTGTAAACTTTAGCTTCTAATAACAGTTTTATAGACTTTTTCTTCCCCAAATTCCTAATGCTCTGAATCTGTTTGTGCCATGAGTAAGTGTAGTGAATACTTTCCTGCTGTTGTTCAGGCTGAAGCCCATTCCTTCTTCCTAGGCATCTCGAGGGTCACAGTAGCTCCTGGCCTTAGAAGGAAAGACTTGAATTTGCTGTGTTTAAAAGTCACAGGGATTTTATTTTGTATCAGCTCAACATTCTGTAAGGACCAAGAAAACTTCTTCCAACTCATGAACAGTTAGAATTTGTGCATTGTGATATGAAAAGAGAAAAGGTTTCCTCTGGGTGTGTTAAGTTTCATGTTAGTCCTAAAGCCTTCACCTACCTGTACCCCATCATACAAGCACACCAACAGTATGTGCCCAGCCCAGGCACCTCATCAGTGTTTTCCCTCAGCACAGAAGTTGAAAGTGAGGTGTGCTTCGTATAAAATCCCTCAGAGCCCCGAGAGAACATATAATAAGGGTCACGTCGCATCCTCGGTGTGGCTCCCCAGAATGTTCCCAATACCTGCTGCCCTGAGGACAGGGGGCAGTGAGGTAGATCTGGCCAGGATTCCCACTAGCTATGCCCATTTTGGAGCCTTCCTCTATTGTTCTAGAAGATGTCATTTAATCAGTCGGGGCTGGGAGCAGAGTATGTGTGACTGCAGCAAAGGTATCAGATAACCACATCAGGTCTGCATCTGCTACAGCCAGTGCGCTGCCGCAGCAAAAAAGAGGCAAAACGAAGGTGCAAGGGAGGAGTAGGCACCACCTGAGATGCCCCTGGGATTTAGGAGAAGGGAGAGTGCCCTTTCTGTTGTGACCTGACTCTTAAAAGAAATCTTCTGAAAGAATAATATAGTCATGAGTTGAAGTCCAGGGTAGCGGGAGCCCTGGCGAAGGGAACAGGACTGCGAAACGTATTCAGCACCAATAATGCGAAGCCAGAAAGCATCCAATCGCATCACTAGGAGGTTTGGCAAGAGGCATTTGGAGAAAGCTTTGGGTTTTTCCGTGGGTAGGGTGGACAGACTTTTCAGTGATTTCTGGCTCTGAGAAACCTCTTTACTAACTATAAAAGAACTTTATTTAAATGGCCAATTTTGTCCCCCAGAGAAAGAAATTTTATAAAGAGAAAAATAGGACACTGAAGACAGAACCATGGGACTTGGTGTCGAACAAAAGGAAGGGTGCACTAGAATTTCAATCGACTCCCTGATTCCACAGAAGTGCTGGGCAACCCAGTGCCCCATGGTGTGCGGTGTGCGAGGAGGGTGCCTGAGCTGAGCCGGGCTCCCCGAGGCTAGACGCGCCCTCACGGTGGTCCGGCAGCAGCTGCTTTCGCTTCTGTGTTCTCGTGAAAAAAGGGGCTGTTCTCTTAGGTGCCCGGGAAATAGATGACATGGGGCAAACTTTCAAAAGCAATCTCTACCCTGGGGCTCAGGCCACATATGGAGACAGAAAAGGGGCACAGAGGGGCTCTTGCTCCAGAGAGAATATTTTCAGATTCGCAACAGCTGTTTGTGTAGGGTTGCCATTTCTGATACTGCTTAAACCTCCCCAAGTAGGAAAGCTGTGGTGACTCAGTGTTCCTGTAAACGCAGAGCCTGGAAATTACTAACCCAAAGCATCATTTCTAACACTAGGTGCTAAGATGATTAGCCTGACCAAAACACCCCAGAGAACTTGGTCAGTCTCTGAATATTTTTTCTCCTGGGACACCAAATCCATGGTGGTCAGTGGTGCGCGTTAACAGATCCCAGAAAATGGCATGGAACACTAGGGTTCCTCTGGATTCTTTTTAGGGTGAAGAGGTAGAAGATGAGGACTGCACAGTGTGCGTTCTTTTTCAGAACTATGTATTTCACTGAACGAAGGGTAGAAATGCCCTGGGTTGAAACAAGAAACATCATTTTCCACACCGCTGACCAAAAATGCTTGGTTTCCGGGGGTTCTTCAGGCCCAGCCCTTTGCTCCAAAAACTGAATAATTTCAGACTAAATCTTATCTGAAGCGACCTCAGTTAAGGTATTTTCACAGGAAGCCACTTATAGTAAAGAGTTACTGCCTTAAGTCAGAAAGCCCAGGGAAGAGAACAGAGGATAGATGGGACGGGTGTGAAGACGTGGACACTTCTTGCTTTTTTATGGTTGCATTATTACAAAAATGAGCCTTATTCATGACTGAAGACTATGGAAACAGTGACTTTAGGGGGAGGCACCAAACTTGTCAGGAGCTGGCTGCCCTCAGGAAGTGGCTGCTATTTCCTATCCTATTTCAGTGACATAGGACTGGGCTGGACGTAAAATAGACATCCTATTAGCTAAAGAGCGAGTCCCATAAGACACGATCACAGGTGCCTAAACTGCTAGGTTGAATCATTTCCTTAACAGGGAGAACAATCTCAAGAAAAAGCTTTCTTTTCCTGTACAGTATGTATCTCTAAACTTGTTTTTTCTCAATTCCAGTGAGCATCTGGGTTATCTGGTGGTTCTTTGTTTAAATGCAAACTCACAACTTTCAAGTCTTCAATGATGGAGCACGATCTGCAGATCATAGGGAAAATCTAGCCGCAGTTATTGGAGTCCTGGCTTTTGAGATACCTAATTAGGGTGTAAAAAGTCCCTAACTAGCCCTCTTTCAAATTCAGAGGTTTCCTTGATTCAAAATGCTTCAATGAGGTTCTAACCCAAGGCAGGAAAAAAAAAAAAAATTAACCCCATAGGAGACATCTGTTTCTACTACCGTTGCAACAGAAGTTTGTTGTTGCCCAGCAGAATCATTGCAATTTATATGTAGATTCTAGTAATGAAAGGGACTTAACCCATCTAGTATGTCACAGCTGCTGTCCAAAATGTCTGTAAATGAGTATACATTATGCATGTACACACGCAGTGTGAGGTGCTCTCAGTACAAAACTGTTCCACATTCGTATTCCCTAGTGGCAACAAGATAAAGTCTGGAATTTATAGTTAGTCAAAGGTCTCAGATATCTCATGTATCTGCTTCTGCTCTGTTGCCTTAGTTGGGTGCATTAGTGCTGTCCACTATCTGTGATGAGGCTTTAGGGCATTCTGAAGGAGCCCAACCGTCAGTAATTTCTATGTACCCCTTTCATGAGAAACTTGAATATGCTTGTGTGGAGTAGAGTGCACTTAACGAACTGCACTTCTGTTGGATTTACTGACGTGTGTGTGGACATGCGTGTTTGCATGTGTACTTGCTGTGGTCTGGGAGTATGTGTGCATCTCAAACAAAGCACACACAGGCATAGGTCCTGGTGCGTAGATACTGTTGCCTCTTCCCGCCATTGTGCTCAAGACTGGTGGCTCCCTTCCCAGGAAGCAGTCACCTGCCCACTCTGTTGCTTTTTGTAGCATTTCGGAGTTGGGAGACACAAAGGCAGCTTGTTGGATCCACAGCAAACCCACAGTGACAGGCTGCTTTCCTCCAGAAGAAGGTAAAACAGATGTACTCAACTGGCAAGTAGGTAAGAGGGAGCAGCAATGTGGGGCACCCCCTCTACCCAGGTTTCCTGTGCAGGAGCGGGCACAAAGGCCAGGCAGGCAAGGCCCATGCAAACTTTTGCCTGAGCCCTTCCATGGCTTAAAAGCCTCCATTCCTTTCCTCTATGCAACCCAGTGTGTGCACACAAACACCCACCCACTTGTAAGTTTGACTCCCAAACTAAAGCTTCCTAATCCTGCCTGCATCTGCAGGGAATCATCATCAATCACAAGCTGTGTCTCCTGAAACCAATGTGGCCTTTGCTGAAGTCTTTCCAGGAGTGGGTTGTTTACCGTGTCTAGCAAACCAATAGACTCTCAGAAGAATCGTTTTTGGTAATCTCTAAGAACTGATGGCTCTTGCCCATCTCGAGCATTAAAGTAGAATGCGCTCTAGTGGACTGTTCTGAACAAACGGACCTGGCTCTCATAGCTGACTTTGAAGGGTGGCCTGGAAACAGTCGGATTCAGTTTTCTCACTCCCACGCCCTTCTTTTACTAGACGGTTTCTTATTTTTTATGACATGTGGATTATTTCTGCTCACTTACAGAATTCAGAGGACGTTTTCTTTCCTCTTCTATTTTGGTGACTTTTCCCCTCCCCAATTAAGTAAGGCTACTTACAGTTGCAATCTTTTTGTTGTTACTATTGTTTTAAATGTATATTGTCTTTCTATATCCAAAAGAAGTCTGTGACTGTAACCATAGGTATTTCTTTTTACTGGAAAAAAATGAGTTTTTTTTTTTTTTTTTTTTAGTTAACAGTACTAGTGACTTTGTGGAAGAATATGAGTTACTATTTAGGTATGCTTACTTAAGTACAGTACACTACATTGCAGTATTTCTGAAAGCTAGAACATACACATTATATATAACAACTCTATATTGAAATATATATTACATTATATTCATTTTAACTTTTGAATCTGCCTATGATCATGAGTTGATTGAAATACTATTTCTTTGCATTTATCACCCATCACCAACCTGCTGCAGTTAATCTGGTGCATTTAATAATAATCATTACTGCTCTAGTTTGCTTTTTATATTATCAGCTTCAGTATTGTCTTTACAGGATTTTAGAATTTTTTTTAAGCTCAGACTTAGCAAATGTAGGAAAGTGAAAACTTTTTTTAAGAAAACATTTTTTTTTGGTGTGGCCGACACAAAGAGGTTCATAGTCAAAGTGATCTTGTTTAGCTGACCCTCTCAATATCTGAAGAACAAAAGAAGTGCATATGAATGTATCTGTGATTTTCCCCTCTAGGACTGTCACTGTCTATATTTGCTTTTAAAAATATGACCAAGGGGCCTCTTAACCTCCGTATGATCTGACCAACAATTACAGGCTGCATTTCAAAGGGCTGCTCATCTGAGAAGCAGAAGGCAGTTAAAGCCCTAGTTGTCCCAACTGTATTTTCAAATATTGATTTTTAATACTAGTTCTTTACTGACTACTTTCTGTTTTCAGTATGCTTACAGTTATTTTAACTAGTCTTCAGTGCTTCCCTGGAGGCAGCTTAGCAATATAATGTTCATTTTCCTAGGAGATTCTTTTTAATAAAATCAGAATTTAGGAACTTTTTCATGACAGAGGCTGATAGAACTAGAACTCAGAAAATTATAGTTCATTTTTTAGTCTGCAGAATCCATAAAATAGTGGTTCTTGGGTATCTAGCCCTCAATATCTACATTTGTCTGTTAAGGTGGGAACTTGGTGCCTTTCTTCTCTACCCAGGCCATCACGGAAACGTCAGAAATCAGGCATCCTGTCTTCCTCTCAAGAAATTTTTTCAAATAGTATTTTTAGATAAAGAGCTCCTTCAGCTTCCCTCAGCCACTCAACCCAATGCCTGGAAAACCCCGCTGATGGATAAACTTTACATTCATCCTGGGTGCCTGGACCAGTTCTACATTCAGGACAGGATGAAAACAGCTGTTCATCATACTCAGCGTGAGAACCCTTCCCACACTGAACCACCATTAAGGCTTCTCAGTGTGAATAACACCAATTCCTTCCTTTCATCTTTTCCAGTCGATTTTTGTTTTCAAATCCCACCCCATTCTGCTGTGCCCCTCCAACAAGCCCTCCCCCCTCCCCTTATCCAACTCTCCTCATCCAACTCCCCTCCTTGCCCTCTACTTGCGGTACTCATTAAGGAACTACCTGCTCTAATCTGCATGGAAGGGGCTAGTATTGAGTCTAAAAGCAAAAATATCCATCTGTTTCTCCAAAGTTTTCAACTAAATATATTTCTACTAGACCAACACCATAGTGAATTGAGGGTGAGGTGAGCTGTTCCTTTTCCAGTGATCACTTAATACCCAAATTGTATCAACTTCACTATTTTCCTCTTTCCTTCTCCTCATCCATTCTCTTTATTTCTTGTTTCTCTCTAACACTTTAAATTACCTCTTCCTCTCCTCACTGCCTTAAGAACTCTAATCATCATGACATCTGAGGGCTCATTTCCCTCTCTTCCCCCAACCCCGTTGTGAATGTCCTTCTTTGAGCTTTATGTGGTGAAAGAGCACTGACATGAGTGAGTTCATCAGCATGAGACCCGTAGGCAGAGTGAAGCATGTCTTCACTGTACCTTCAGGTTTTAAAAGTTATCAATATTCTTTTGAGAGTGGGAGGACCTGAGTCACAGTTTTAAATGTCAGCCGTACTAGCTGAGGTCACAAATTATTTTCACCTTCACATTTGGCCAAAGACAAAGGGGAAAATATTTTCTGTTTTTTTTTTCTCTCTCTTTTTTTAAATACCACAGTGTTCAAATTCCTGATATGAGTAGACCATTTCTGAGGGAGAAAAAAAATCATCATTGATGACTCAACTCCTACTAATATTTAGCCAAATGACATACAGGTAATTGACTTAGAGAAATTTAATGAAAGGAGTAACATTTAAGAATAATTTTGATACCTGCTCAAGCCCTAGTGAGCTCTTCTGAAACAGGTAAATCCACTTCTACTCAAAGGCATCACAGGAGATAATCAGGAAGAATTTTTTTCACGTCATGTTTTTGAAAAACAAATAATTGTTGATTGGTTTAGAACTTTAAGCAATAATTTACTAAGGGATGAAAAGATCCATAAAGTTTCTAAAGTGTCTATTTTGCAACCACATATTTTTAAACATAAACTTAATATGTGCTTAAATAAAATAATAATAGGGCAGAACAGATATTTGAAGAGCCCAGTAAGTAAGCATTCACCATGTAATTTGGTCATCATGCTAGATCTCACTTCAGTGAGTTACAACTGTCTGGTTGCCAGAGCATTGTCCAAAAGACTCATACATTTCTGGGTCTCCCCCTTTACAGGATGCTTATGACGCAATCTGAACAACTCTGTAACACAGTCTTTCCTGACTCCCAGTCCAGCACTCTTACTGTGATACTGCTTTGGCTCTCGGCTCTTGGGTGGACCATTCTGTGGCATCTAGAGCACTACCTGATTTTGAGCACACAGGGGTATGCTTTCATTTCTTGCTTTACCCATTGACAAACAGAAGGAACATTAATGTCAGAAATGTAGTCTTAATTTGATTTGAGGCTTGACGCAGGTTTTACCTTAATCAAACCAATTTTTAACATCTCACGCCATAGAGAGCAATGAAATAAAGAAGAGGTTCAAAAACCTCCCTGAGTCCCACATCTAGTAGGAAACCAACGCTTCTTAAAGTCAGTGTGTATGTTGCTTAGTACTGTCATCTTCACTTAGCATGTTCTCCCCATCATTCTTATCTCCTTCTCTTTCTTTGTCCATTCTGACTCCCTCTATCTTTTTTTTTTTTAAAGTACTCTTCATCTAAAGTATTCCTCTCCTCAGGCATTGACTTCTGAAAGAACAAAAGACTCTCTTTTAAATCCTAAATGCCATCATTTAAAGTATAATATGGAGGAGGAGTGGATCTGGTTCTGGAAGGTCCCATTTGGTCCAGTTTATCACAAAGATTCCTCCAGGATGCCTTCTTGACTTCGTTCCTTCTAGTGCTCCAAGAAAAGCTCCAACCCTGAGACCCCAGATTTCTCACCACAGCCTCTGCATTAGTCTAGATTAATGTTGAAATCCTGTTTAATATTCAGGAGAGTCCAGGATGTGAATTTCTTGTTACTTTCGAGCCTCCTGCTTTTCTAAGCTAACATCGGTAGCCCTAACGGTAAGTAATGCAGCAATATAACGGTCAGAAACATTACAGTATACATTTGGGAGGACAGGAAGGGATTTCTTTCTTTGCCTCCATAAAAAGCTTGCTTCCTACCCCGGCCCCACCCCCACAATGCATTTCAGAAGCTCTGCATCTCATTTTACAGATATATAGTTTTAGGATTTGCAGATAGAGCTTAGGAAATATTCTGAGATTGAGGCTGGTAGCAAACCAGGTTATTTTCTGCACTGGACTTTAGGACAAGTGTGCACGGATACAATTCCTTCAAAGAAAGTGAAACTAACATAGTAAAGCAAAGGGATAATACTTTTACACATTAAAACAGTTGTTTGCTATCTGTAAACCTTGATTTAAGCATAATTATTACTTTTTAGAAACCTGAAGCTGGAGGAATGTGTATTTTAGTGAAGTTTGTTTGTTGATTTGTTTGTTTCCCTTTTATCTCTTTCTTCTCAAGGCAGTAAAAAATTTTGATTCTTTAATTTGATACTGTCCATGGCCATAGGCGTCAGTCAAATCACTGCCCACCCTTACCTTACTCCTTTCCCTCTTGGAATGAAAAGCCTTCCATTCTATCATTAAGGAGTCTATTCTCCATGAAAATCTTATCTTCCTTTTCGAGTAGAATGTGAGAGCTTTGAGGAGAAAGAGTCTCTCTGCACTTTGAGGGTAGAATAGTTAAAATAAAAGCTATTCCTTGAAAAAGAAACCCCATTTACCTAAACTTTACAGGTATGAGGCCTAAGGATGGGAATTGACTGCAGATGAAGTTCATGAAATTTCACACTACAAATCCTTATTGTCTCCTCAAATTTTTGAAATAAGGCTGAGGATAGACCAATGTAATGAAAATCCTCTTTGGATGTTTCTTATTGATATAGGACAGAATCACCAGAAAAGAAAAAGAAAGGATACTACTAAAATGCCAGAATCAGTTGATCTGTGGATTGCTATAATTGTTCAGACTTCTGTTCTCTTCATTTCAAAATTGCATGTGTTCATGAGGTCTTAAATGGTGAAACACCGCTCCTCCCTTGCCTGTCATCTCCCCAACCTGGCACTGGAGGTGACAGTCACAGAGGGAGATTGGTATTGCCAGTACTTCACCCATCCGTACTCTCACCACCACAAAAGAAAGAAAAACCAAATTAGAAACTTTAAAAAAAAGAGGAAATTGTAGTGCTTCATTTGAAAGCATACTGTTTTCAACTCAATTCAATTTACAGATAGCCTGACAACCTTTTTATAACCTGTTTTTTATGCTATAATTTGCATTCTTAGCTGAATCTTTAAAATAACTGTAATTTCAATTAAGTGAACAGAGGAAAAGCAAAGAGGGGAAACAGGACAATGTGATGGGACTAAATTTGATACAGTTCTGGATTCCTAAAGCCAGTTCTCAGGGTTAGCAGGAAAAGTCAGCACCACTCGCCCTTTGCCATTTTTGCCCATTCTCACTATTATAGGCCTAAGAATTAGTAAAATAACCTCACTTCTTTGTGATTTAAGACTTCTCTTTTTTTTATTTATTTATTTTTTGGCTGTGTTGGGTCTTCGTTTCTGTGCGAGGGCTTTCTCTAGTTGTGGCAAGCGGGGGCCACTCTTCATCGCGGTGCGCAGGCCTCTCACTATCGCGGCCTCTCTTGTTGCGGAGTACAAGCTCCAGACGCGCAGGCTCAGTAGTTGTGGCTCACGGGCCTAGTTGCTCCGCGGCATGTGGGATCTTCCCAGACCAGGGCTCGAACCTATGTCCCCTGCATTGGCAGGCAGACCCTCAACCACTGCGCCACCAGGGAAGCCCAAGACTTCTCTTAATGCTATCAAAACCATATAGAGAAATTATAGAAACCCTTGACTGCTCCCATTACTAACCTGCTCTCCGGGGCTTATGCAGAGAGATAACGGACAATAAAATAATGGTTCAAATTTAATACAAGCTTTAGACATAGACTAAAGTGATTAGTGTATGTTCACTTCCAGAGGGTTCTTTGAAAAATAAGGTGAGTTACTCTGCTTCTGCTCTCCTGGGCACAGACTTTGATTTGGAACCATCTATATGTAGATTTGTAAGAGAGGATTATCAAAAGCATTGTCAGCAATTAAACTCCTTCTTTGGTCCCAGTGATTACGTTTTCCCGAAGGGCCTACTGAGATATAAATTAAGGGTAACTTTCATATATCTAAATTTGGTTTTTTGCACTATCGTTAAAAGGACTGTGGTTTTCAGAGTAAATGAAAGCAGAGTCTCTTGGTAATCCTCATCGTGGCAAACAAAGGCAAGAAGTTGATAGAATCGAGAAACTCTGTGATGACGTAGTGTTCCAAAGGAATTTGAGTGTGCTGACCCCACGAATGTTTCTGTAATCTATTCTAAACTACATATTGATCCTCCTGAGACTTCCAGCATGCATGTGGTATGTGCATACAAGCAGATTTACACTTGGAGGGTGGGGACCCGGGCAAACTGGAGAGAATGATTCTGGAGGATGATCAAATGCAAGGCATCTCTCCAAAATCACTCAGTACTGCCATATCCCAAACTAAGTCCAGATTAATCTTAAGCAAAAAGTAAGCTCCATGAGACATCCCGTTATGAATGTTTTTTCTTACAGAATAATACAAGAAGAGGTACAATGCAGACCCTTAATTTTGGTGTAATAATTCACTTTTATATTTAATAATTGTACTTTGTGTGTGTGTGTCATTGAGCTATTTGTACCAATTTTCAATCTATCATCCTGAGAGGGGCCTTGAGAATTTCTGTGTATGTGTATGTAGATCTGTATTTATGTGTAGTCAGAAAACATGGATAGGAGAGGAATGAGGCAAGAGAGAAGGTCAATGTGAAAAAGGGAGTGCTCTTAGTGTCCCTATTTATGTTAGGTAAGGTGGCTGCTGCCCAAAGCCCTCGAGGAATAGCTGATTGCACTATTCAAAACTAAGAACCCAGCACTGTTAAATTTAGGACCGTGTTTTGGGAAACAGGAAAGCTTTATCTTTTTCTGTACCCATTCCCTTTAGCATCGGAGCCATTTGACATGATGAAAAGCATTCAGTAAAAACCACTACTGATCTTTGCATTAAATAGCTATTTTCCTCTTCTAAATACTACCCTTGGTTTCAAGTCAACTCCTTCCCTTTATTTTTTGCCTATTGGCTTAACATTTTACAGAATAATGCCTAGGCGTATGCTAGCTGTTTCCTTCCTTTGAGCTGAACCAAACAGGGACAACGAAAGAGATGACTCACAGAAGTGTGAGGTAAGGACTGAATTTCCCACTTTTGTGGCACTGGTAACTTTTAGTAAGAGCTGTTTAGGGTTGAGCTTGGGGCTGTAATAGGGCTTTTTTTTTTTTTTTTTTTTTTTGCACTAAATAAATATGACTGCACTGCATTGCACTACTGAAATGTATTTACTTGTGCCGGGAGAGAGTGTGTGAGGTATGGGAAAGAAAGAGGCAAGTTTTGAAACTAGAAGCACCACAAAAATGGAGGGTTATTTCCGTCATGCTTGGTCTTAGCAGAGTTGGTAAAAATCTGTGGAATCTGCCAACTCTTGATCAGGCCTAGAAACTGCCATGCTGATAGGATCTGTTTTTTTATTATAAAGAAGCTGAGTTAGTACTGTAAATTGAAGACGTTTAAGGAGAAGTTTGCCCAATGTTGTCTCCAACTAAGCTTTCAGTAAGAGTTGCGATGGTGAGGAAGCCAACCGAGGTGACCGGAAAGTCTTCGCCTTGGCCCGAGCTAGGGCCTCCTTTCAGAAAAACCTCACCTTGTCCGTATTGGAGGTATCCTTTCAGCCTGAGCATGCTTTTTCATCGCTGGGTGAAACCCAGATCAGGCTAACCAAAGAGGAAGGCCATGCATGTGGTAAAATCCTTTAAGATGACAGTAAGGGAACAGTGCAATAAACATTGAAAACCAGTGAGGTGAAAGGTTTATCTGAAACAAGCTAGGCCAACTTTGAAATTGGAGGAAGGGTCGGAGGATTAATCAGAACCTACTTACTAGCTGCTCCATCAGAGACTATCCTTTATAAAGCAGAAGACCTTAACAGTGCCTAAAAGCCTAGTTTTGAAGTTGTTGCTTTTTCTTTCAATTTTTCTTTATTGGATTTATTTTTATTGCCTTTTTAAATCTTAGAAGTAATTAGAATTTGACAGCTCTTTAGTGAGTATTAATAAAAGAATCTTTCACCACAGGAAAAGCAATAGATCGTGTAGGAAATAATAACAGGAGAGTGAATATGCCGAAGGACTCGTCCAGAATCCAAGGTGACAGCTTTGAAGATTCTGGTTCAGTAAGAAAGGGTCACAACCCATATCAGTGGGTAATGTGGAATTTCTCTGATCACTATCACATGTTGGGGCATCAATTTGGAGAACTCTCGGTTGCGGCCTTTCTTAAGATTACATTGATACCTATCTCTTTCTCTCTCCTTAGCATCCATCCAAGTCTACTTTTCCAAGTTAAAAAATTTGTAAGGAAGCTGTCAGCCTTGCTAGGCAGAAAAACTCCATTTAGAGCTTTCAGAACTAATGTAAGCAGTCCCTCCAGCACTCAAAGTATTATCTCCCTTTCAAATAAGAAACTCTAAATTCAGAGCTCTTTACAGGTACTTAGAGATGTGTATTGGGTAAGCACTGAGAAGATACCGACTGCACCAAACCAAAGTTACAGAAAGAAGTAATTGACCTTTTAAAATATCTTCACATTAACTGCCCTAGGATACTTCTCTTGAGGCTTTTGGAAAATAACTTCTTCCTTGAAACTTGCATACCCACTCCAGTTCTGTCACCAAAGATTTTCCTTTCCAGAGCCCCACCTCCTCTCTTGCAGACAAAAGTAATACAACAGGCTCAAGGGATATGCTTTGGTGGTCAAGGGATGATACTTTGGTTTTCATTCTGTTCACAGTGATATTTACAGGAGACTTCTTGTTAAAGGAGCTACTGAATTGTCTTTATGACTTAGGGTTTGGTTAGAGGTTTAAAAAACTAGGAAAAAATAGATAAGCGCTAGTACTTGACACTGTAAACTGTCTTTATAATAGAGTCATGACCTGGAGACTGATGGAGAGAAAGAAACTTCCATGGAAGAGAGTGAGCTAAATCATTTAGAACCAAACAAGGATCACTGGTGAAATGTGGGGGAGCATGGACACAGAGCCGGTCAGTGCTCTCTGCACGGCCGGAGCCAACGGCAATGGCCAGTGGGAGAGTCAGATAACTGGCCAGTGAGTTCAAGTACTGGAAAAGCCACAGTCTGGGTTTCATTGTAGTTGCTGGAGTGGTTAAAACATCCATGCCCACGGCAAGGAAGATGCTGAGGCTGATCTCTTGTGATAGTGCCTTTCTTGTTGTAGCGAGTACTAGGTTAATAATCTGTTCAGTTAACGCTTTTCTGGATCATTGCCCCCAGTCTTCTGAGGAGGTCTGAAGGGATAGTATTCACCTAGGATGAAGGGATAGTGTATTGCTCCTGGAATGCTGTGATGTGATGATATTTGCACTAGATTCTAAACTTTAAACTGGAGCAACTGAATGAGAGAAAAACCAAGGATAGTTCAAAGAAACCAAAAGCAGTATTTCCTGACTGATGTCATTTCTTTGTCTTCTTCGTCTTCTTTTTTTTTTTTTTTTTTCCTGAAAGAAAACTTCACACTTGTTGATTACCAAGCTCAACTTTTACCAATTCTTTTCCTTCTTATTTTTTTTTCCCACACTGGACCATCGGTGTGAATTAACCATCAGGCAGGAATGGTTAATGGAAAGGGCCTCTGTCATTACAACTTCACACCCCTTTTCTGCTTCATCAGGGGCATGGGGTGGGGGGTGGGGGGCAGGGAGCCTCCAGAGCCATCGAGCCCTTAGGAAAGCCAGTAAGCATAGATGTCATGTCAAGAACTGTGTTGACACATATTTGCTCAGAGGACATTGGGGCCCAGAGCGAATCCTAAAGGATGCTCAGAAAGAAGGAAACCAATGTGCTGAAGAAAACAAAGGGAGGTGGTGCCCAAAGTTTGCCTATTTCTCCTCTCTCTTCTCTTTCCCACCTCACCCTCATATCCCCTCTATCGGAATTATATTTCATCTCATATATTATATGGTACCAGAAGAATTATTTGGTTCCTTGGTTTCTCTCTGTATCAGTGGGCTGGAAACTCCTCCAATATTAAAAACAAATACCATCAGTGGCTCCCCTGTGGCCTCCCAGTTTCTCAAATGCTGTCCAGCTGGTCTTGACCAGTCAACTAAGATAACTTGGAAGCTCTGGCTGGCTCAACCACCTGTCCACTTTATTTTCATTTTGTTTCCATTTCCATTTGAATTTTGAGTGATCCTATGGAAAGGTGGAAATCACAGGAAAGGTTTGGAGGCTGTAATTCTAGGGCATAGCTTGTCAGGAGTTTGTATTACCCAAAATATATCTTTTTCCACCTGTTTTCAGTTGAATCTGTTACCCTGATTATAATTTCTATCGTATTTGTGGTTATTTTTATAAGAATAGAGTCCATTTGCAATGTCTCTTTGAGTGCTTTTTTTCTATTTTCCCCACATAGATGCAGTACCAACCTGTTAATGAAATACCCTTTTATTATATTATTAATATGTAATTCTACTGTAGACCAAAAATATAAAAAAATTTTGTTCATTTTAAAGATATAAAGAACTAGTGAGTGAAAGATTAAGAGTTGAAGGAAAAGACAGAAGAGCAGTGGTTAACTATGTTGAGTTAGAAATCTAAGAGTAGCCTTACCTATTTTTTAACCAGTGCTTGCCAATCATACCATAGTTGGGATTATAGTCTTGGCTCCTTCATGCTTATGTTTTATAAGTCTTGTTTGTCTGTTTGTTTTTCTTTGATGTAATTGAGGTTGCACATCACGCTATTTTTGGCAATGCCTGATTTTATTATATTGTACTTTTGTGGGTCATTTCCTTTAGAAGGATGGGGGAAAAGTTTTATTTCTTCTTTTAATTTAAAATTTGTTTAATGCACTGGAAATAAAATTGGACATATTTCACTGTTTAAAAAATCAGAAACAAAACAGAACAAAAACCACAAAGAAAAAACCAGCAACCAAATAAGCAACAGGGAAAAAAAACTTGGGGAAAAAAAAATCTGTTTGTACTGGATACACATACATAATACATCCCACTCAAAAGAGGAGTACCATCAAATAAGAAAAATATATGTTTCAGCTGCAATACTGAAATGGAGAAGATACCTGGGTTCAATGAGGATGGGGAAAACAGGGCATTGCTTTGAGATTTGAGATCTCGTTATTGTTCCAATTAGTGCCCAAACTGGTTAAATGTGGGCGTGGTGACTACAGAGGAAATAGCCCCAGCCTTCCGCATACCACTGGAGCTCTCCGGTACCGTTGATCCGACGCTTGAGCTCCACTGTAAGGGGGAAGGAAAATGTGCTATGATGGAGAAACTGGCTTGTATAGAGGTATTTGTACAGTACACACGTGGACACAGTTTAGTCCTCTGCTCATCCTCATGTTTCTTTTCTCCCTGAGGATTTGCAGCAGATAAACCCACAACATGGGAGACTGTAAATGACTCCTCAGAACATCAGCTAATGCTAAAGTACCTCTTGACTCCAAACTGATCTCCCTTCTTGAGCATTCCCAGATACCAACAGAGCCAGTAACCCATACAAAGGCACAGTGGAAGGAAAGAGAGAGATTTTTTCTAGTCAACCAGCTGTATCTTTTGTTTAATGTTTGCTGGGTTTTTCTGGTTTTGTTTTGTTTTAGAGTTGGGGTGGGAGTGGACATAACTTCACAAACCTAATACAGTAATTGTTTTGCATCTTCCATGTTTTATGCAAAAGCAGACATTTAAATCAATAAATAATCGTGCCCTAGACTGAAAGTTAATGTTTAGGAGAGGAAAAAAATTGTTGGAATTTTTTCTACATTTTTTTGTGAAGAATCTTTTTTGGAAAGGAAGGATACATATTTTTGTTGTGTAATATTTTCTATTTTTGAATGCATTTTATTGGTACAAGACTGTTTTTTTGGTGAAGACATTATTTAAAAAAAAAAAAAGAAAAAAACTAATCGAAAAGTTTGCCCTTAAGGATATGCTGCAGTTTTGAGGTTAAAAAAAAAATAACTGATTCAAGATGCGTGTTAAAAGTTGGGATTATATTGTTGTTTTTTGTAATTGTTACAAGAAGAAGTTTGTACCCACTGCTGTTTATTTTGTTTCAGATGAGTAAGTAAAGGGATTGTTCTTGTTTTATTCTTTTTTTAGAGAAAAAAAAAAAGCTATTTATGAAATGTCAAAAACACTGGACTGTGAGTTTAAGTGTGGAAGCATTTTACCACCCTGTGTCTTCGACCAATTATGGGAAACCCCTTTTCTCTTCCCCCCACCCCCTGCCTTAGCCTTGCCAAATGAGAAAAAATGTAACAGCTGTCAGATGATCGAAGCCACTGAAGACCTGCTTTAATTTTTACGGTTTGAAAAAGTTGGAAAACCAAAGTTAAATTTCTTTCTGAAATCCCACTGTCCGTAGCCCTTTTTTTTTGTATGACACAGCCGGTTGACTCTGCCTCTCTGTCTTGGATCACTGCCTTCTTAAGGACTGGGGGCCAGCTCTGATGCAACAGAGGCATAAAGGTGGTGAGCCTGAGAGTTGAGGTCTCATGAAGTCCATGTGAGCGGGGCTTCAACTTCTCAGCGGGCAGCCACGCTTCCCATCCTGAGGGGAGGCTGCCGAGAGAGCAGTGCTGACCTGCTTGAGCAGAGATGCCCCCTCATCACCTCCATCCTCGGCTTCTAAGACCTCCTTGTTACCATCGATCTCTAGACTGGCTTTGCTTCTCTCGGCAGCCCACCTTCCGTGGATGGGGTGGGGGGAGGAAGGATCCAATTGAAAGAAACGGCTGTGGGTGCTGTGAAGGCACCCCCAGCCCTGGGGAAGGTGGGGCAAGGGACCCTCTAGCACAAGGGAGCTTGCCTGCCTCATCTCTGGCTGTGTGGATTATCCATCCATCTATTCACTGTGAAGATGGAGAGGCAGAGTGCCCTAAGGCTGTTCAATAGCTTTTCCATATTTTTTCAAGATTGAAAAAATAATTTTTAAAACTGTGATTTAAAAAAAAAAAATCATTTGGCTGGAGGGAAGGGAAAAGGGAAACACCAAAAGCTGTAACATGATTAACTGGAGATATTTAACTGGGAGCACTTTCTAGACCAAGACAAATGAATTCCGTTCTGGACCCTAAAGCAGCCAAATCTTGAGACTGTCTATGACAGAAAGCTGAAGAGAGGCCTCAGTTTCTTCCTCTCTCCTTTCTTCTCTCTGTCTCGAAATTCTCTCTTGTTCTCCATTTCCAGCTTCCCTTGGACGACTGCCCCAATGGCCCTTGGTCTCCCATCTCACTTGTGTGTGCACGTACACACACACACACACACACACACACGCACACACTTGCACAACACCATTTTTCTTAAGGATTGTGGGACCGAATAAAATCTTGTGCCTTCATTTTTTTCCTTTTATAGTTAGATGAACCTCTTCCTTTTATACAATGTTTAAAAAATAGGGGAGGTTGAAGTGTTAGTAGAGGACTTGGGTGTCGTTTAGGAAGTAATTTTTGTTTAGCACGTTCCCCCCAAACATTAACACAAATACTTCCACCCCTTCATCATACTCTTTGGACATTTAGAGCATCAAGTAACCGGGTACATGACAGCCAAAACCCATTTAATTTTAGAGCAATTCCTGAAATTTTTATTTCGTACACTTCTTTGATCTTTATCAAAAATGAGGTGAGAAATGGCACGCAGCCTTGTTCTCCCACTTTGGTGCTTTTGCGTGTGGCATGGGGTGGGCGTGGGAGTGGGGAGAGTGGGTGTGTTTTGACAGAGGGTGCATCCCTAAAGATCTCTGGTGCTGAAGGGCCTCCAGTTCCTTTCAGAGACTGCATATGACACACTTTACACACGAATGGTATCACATGCAATATTTTAATGGAGCAATGGGAGAGGCTCTTTGAAACGGGGTTTTGCATCTTTTTGTAACATTTTGATTTCTCTGGTGCCTTATTCCTACTGGACGCTGGCACTCACATCCCCACGGGGAGCTGACCCAGAAGTCAGCCTCGGGAGCGGGGACGCCTGGGCGATGCTGGAGCGTGCAGGGCGTGAGGCGGCTGGCGTCGGTTGGTGGGGAGGGGACTAGATGGCATCTCTGAGCCGAAGCCAAGCAGGAACTGCACAATCCACACGAAGTTAACGCTTCCGACTCGGAACACACCGCAAACTCATCCTTCCTCATCTGAGCTTTCCTTCCTCCTTCCTCTTCTATCTCTGCCTTCTCATAAGGCGCTGCTGCTGCTGAGGTGCCCAGAGTCCAGAACGCTCAGTAATCACTCAGGCACAAGCCTGGCACTGCCACGTCAGCCCCTGGCACGACCAGACCCGGGCTTCTCTTGCTGGGGGCTGCGAACCGTCGGATATTTTCTCATCAAAAATGTTTTCCAAGGAATCAGTGGAGTACAGTTATTCTGCATTAAAAGTGCACTTTAAAAATAAATAAATAAAAGCTCCAGACTGTTTAAAATGTACAGAGGGGGCAGGGGACAGATAAACATGTGCTAGTGTCTGAACCCAGTTCAGTTTATCTCCAGTTGAAACGATATACACTATATTATGTATAAATGTATACACACTTCCTATATATATCCCTATATATATAGTGTATATATTATACATGTATAGGTGTGTATATGTGCATATATACACACATGCACATAACAAATCCAGATGCTTTCATTACAAAACCAGATGCTACACAAACAGCAGCAGAGGAAACAAGGTTGGACTCTTGCAACAGATCACAAAAAATAAAAACAGCCACTTGCAGTGACTTTGGTCATTTCTGTATGTTCACAAGGAATGGATTGTAACAAAGAAAAAAAGGAACAGTATTAGTGAAAGAGGAAAAATGGGCGAAACCATCTTGATCCAATGGGAATGCAGTAATGTTCTATACCATTTCACCTGTTTCTTTTAGTCATGTTGATTTGATTTCAGTTTTTGGCTATTAAATTTTTTAAAACTCAAGTGACCCACAACAAACGGAACAAAACAACTACAGCGAAAGCCCTTTTCAGTGGAAGATGTCAGAAATCTCAAAACCCTTGGCCTGACTCAGATCTACCATGTGCAAATCAGTACTCTCTTAATGTTTGAAATAAAAGTGAAAAAAAAAAAAAAACTTTTTTGAAGCACCTTAATGTGGCCATCCATTCAAGGAATGGGTGCCACTCTTTTCTTTGAGCACCTTATTGACGTGTTTTGCTATCTGCTGTCTTTCTGTTATCTGTTGGCTGAATGGCTAGCTGTTAACACACACATGCGCACAGACCAGAGAGCTGGGCATGCGTGTTCTCAATGAAGTTTACTGTGGTGACTGCTGAAAGGTGAACCCGTTTCCTGATCTTCCCGCCACAGTGTTGTGATAAGATTCAAAGAAGCCCTATTCCCTGCACAGAAATGTTTCTTATCACATTGTATCTTAGTATGGAAAGGAATATGGTCCCTTTTTTGCAATTGCTACTGTACACACACACACACACACACACACACACACACCACACATGCACAAACATATTCATTCGTCCAAGTGGTATTTTCAGTGTCTGTGTGGGTGTCACTGTTTACGCAGTTTCTATTTCCCAGTGAATTTTAAGTGGAGGGCAACTTTTCTAACCAGATTGTCTTTTCAGACTGAAGACCTGGGTATTGGGGAAGAGTTTGGAAAGAGGGAGAGGCAAGGAAAAAGAGAGCTTTAAATTGAAAGAATAATTTCCCATGAGGAATCTGAGCTCGATGACTGCAGAGACTGTAACCTCCAACATTTGCAGGTGGGCAAGGGACACTGCTTGTATCAGTCTGTGTACCGTACAAACCCATGGAGACATGAACACACACCCATCCACCATCAATATATACACGTGGTTTGGGATGAGCAGGTCAATAGTTTTGAGAGGGAGTTTGTTCCTTTTTTTTTCTCATTATACTCTTAAATTGTTGTCAGTTATCAAACAAACAAACAAAAAATTTGTTTTGAAAAACCTTGCATACGCCTTTTCTATCAAGTGCTTTAAAATATAGACTAAATACACACATCCTGCCAGTTTTTTCTTACAGTGACAGTATCCTTACCTGCCATTTAATATTAGCCTCGTATTTTTCTCACGTATATTTACCTGTGACTTGTATTTGTTATTTAAACAGGAAAAAAACATTCAAAAAAAGAAAAATTAACTGTAGCGCTTCATTATACTATATTATTATTATTATTATTGTGACATTTTGGAATACTGTGAAGTTTTATCTCTTGCATATACTTTATACGGAAGTATTACGCCTTAAAAATACGAAAATAAATTTTACAAGGTTTCTGTTTTGTGTGGAAGAGTAATTGATGTTGCTAAGAATGATGTTTGTTTTTTTGGGGTTTTTGTTGTTTTTTTTTAAATGTTACCAGCACTTTTTTTGTAAGTTTCACTTTCCGAGGTATTGTACAAGTTCACACTGTTTGTGAAGTTTGAATATGAAGGAATAATTAAAAAAAAAAACAAAACTCTTCTCTTGGTTTCCCGTTGTGTCTTCTTTACATTGTGGCAATGTTTCTACACATTCATACATTGTGGCCTAGGCCTAGTCTGAGGTTATCCAAATTGAGAATTACAGCTAAAAGGCCAGGAAAATTCTCAACATGTCAATCCTCATGCTACAAGAAGTGAGAATTCCAGGATGGGTGATACTGAAATCACTTTGGGGAAATTTAAGGCCAGTTGGGGCATTTTCCTTCTCCTATCCACACCTCATAAATGGCACATGGCTCATTTACTGTTATCTGAATTGATTCACCTTTTTTCCCCTTTCTCCATGTGCAAATCATTATCTCTCTGCCTACTGTGGAAATAACCAATCCCATATGACACTATGCCCATCTATCCCTGTATCTTTGTATCCAAAGAAAGTTCGTGGTTCAAAATACGTCCCCATCTGATGACTGTGTGCACTCCTGAGGGACTCCTGTTTGCTCCATAGGCCCTTTCTCATACGCGACCCTACCCATAAGGGCTCTCTAACCTCATCATTCTCACAGAAATTGCTGGTGTGATGGAGAAAATGTACATCTTGTTTGTCCCGGGTGACGTCAACCCAACTGAATTAGATTTGCTCTCTTCAGTAAGCATCTACATTTCACTCAAAACTGAGCAGTGTATGCAAGAAATGGAGGAAGTTATTTCAGCTCTTGGTGAGCTTTCAAATGTAACAACTAGAGATATATATAAATAAAGATTCATATACATCAAGAGTTAGATTGTACCATTCAGATTCTCAGTGCCGTGGGAGTTTATAAACTAACCAAAAGAGACATGGGCAGGTCCATCAAGGAAGTGTCCAAGGAATAAACAGTCTCGTCAAGAACATGCAGGCTTTGGGTTGGAGGAGGTGAGTGTGGATGGACATTCCCACCAGTGTGAGGAACACAAAGCTACCCAGGCATGGGCTCGGGATGGGGAGAACCTGGGCTGAGAGGTGACCTCTATGCATTTAGATACTGACTTCTTGCAACTCAATCACTGAGCCCCTAAGTTCACCTGATATTCTAGGAAGTACAAAATAAAAGGAAGGAAACATTCTCCTGATGCATGATCTTCCCCTATTTGATTTCTGTGACTCTTAGCAACATCGTAATGATGCCAGCCAGCTTCACCCAGAGTCCTTGATCTCTCTGTGCGTCATCTTCTCTCCTGAAGCCTCTTTCCTGCCTGTTGAAAATGTGGTGGTGTGGTTTATACATGGACTATAGCAATAGTAAATGGCACACGGACTACTCATACAGCACTTAACAGTTTACAAAGTTTCTCCTTCACACACTTTATCCATCCCTACAATTACCTTGTGAAACATTATTACACTAACTTACAGAAACAGAAGTTCAGAAATATGTCTTTCCCAATATAAAACAATTAATAAACTAGTGCCTAAAGTCAAATTTTTGAAATCTAATGATATATATACCACACCAGTGTTTCTCAAACTTGAGTAATGTGTATATACTTACAAAGGAAGAAAGTACTTCTCACAGACCCCTCCCCACGGGAAGACTCTGTGATTATTTTTATTATAATTCCTATTAATACATTAATAATTAATAGAATGTATTTTTATTAAACCCTTTCTGAAATATGCTCAAACATAAAACCAGGTAAACCTATTATGCTTATACCTCTTACAGAATTATAAAACTAAAATATGAACTTATTTACAAAACAGAGACCCACAGACGTAAAAAACAAACTTATGGTTATCAGAGGGGAAGTGGGGGAGGGATAAATTAGGAGTTTGGGATTAACATATACACACTACTATATATAAAATAGGTAACCAACAAGGACCTACTGTATTGCACAGGGGACTATACTCAATATTTTGTAATAACCTATAAGGGAAAGGAATCTGAAAAAGAGTGTGTATATATATATATATATATATATATATATACACACACACACACACACATATATATGTATATGTTGTATAACTGAATCAGTTTGCTGTATACCTGAAACTAACACAACATTGTAAATCAACTATACTTCAGTTTTTTAAAAAAACTAAAATAAAAATAAGTACAGGTAAATGACACAAGTTTAATATATTGGATGAGGCTTTGCTGACTTGAAGTCACTGCTCACAAAGGGAGGTGCACTGCCTGCCCCGGGTCCTGGTGCTGTGGCCCTACATGACAGGGTACAAAGTAAGAACAACTCTCCCATCACTTTCCTAGTATTTCAACTACTGCAAACTCTTCCACCTCTCCACCTTCCTGGAGCAAATGAATCTTTTATGAATTAAGCTTCCCTGTCTTGAAATCAACTTAATTAGAAACACAAATATGAAGACTGAAGACAATGACAAAGAAGGTCATCAATATCCAAGACACGTTTGACTTTTCTAAAAACTATCACACTTAACACAGAGAAGTTTTAAATAGTTACTGAGAGCTTGCAGACCTCAAGGATATATCTGCAACGTCTTAGCATTCCTTAAATCCCAACAAGATTTGATGCCCCCCAGGGACCTCTGTGGCACCATAAGCAGTGCCAGGCACAATAACATTAATTCAGCATTTTACAGCTTGCAAACACTCAACCACATTACCTTACTTCATCTCCCAAGAACCTTATAAAGTAGATATTATTATTACCATTTTACAAATAAGGAAATATTTGTAATGAGGATCAAGAGGTTAAGTGGCTCATCCAATGTCATGAGGCTAACTAGCAGTACTCAGCACTTGGACAAGTATTCTGACTCCCAATCCACGACACCACAGCTACTGCTCTTTTGACCTCTATAAAATCAACTAGACTTTCAGTGGCAGAGGCGATGTTCTTAACAACCTTCTGACATGAAGTCAGGATGACTGTTGGCCAAGGCAAGTCTTGTGATGCAAGTCTATTCCTGCGTAACACCTGTGAATTGCAAACTTCTTGTCAGTTCTTGCCCTGTTTATATGAACCACTTAGCTACCACAGATACCTCTGGGGAAGAGTCTGAAATAAGTAAATGCACAGCTTGCTTTTGGTGTCATGCTTGTCTCGATCAAAGGAGGACAGAAGAGAACAGAAGAACACCTCCATGTTTCTTCCTGGTGGTAGCCCTTTCAAATGCATAACATCTGCAGATCCATCCAATGGCTTATAGACACTCATCTCTGTGTTTGTTCCACATGCAAGGCAATTACTAGAATCGTGATATCTAATATACTAGCCACCAGTCACATGTTGCTATTTACATTACTTTTAAGTTAATCAAAATTAAATAAAATTTAAAGTTCCTTAGTCACATTAGCCACATTTCAAGTGCCAATAGTCACGTGTGGCTAGGGGCTGCCATGTTGGAGAGCACAGGTATAGAGGATTTCCATCATCAGAGAAAGTTCTATCGGATAGTATTGTCCTAGACTCTAACTTATGCAACAACAACAACAACAACAAAATTCTCTCAAGCATCAAAGTATATAATTCTGACTTCCAGAAAACTCAGGCTCTTACATGCATAAGGCTCTCCTGGGCCTCTGGGCAGGTGTGCTCGGAGTGGATGTGGGAGATTACTGCAGTTTTGCAGGCCTAGAAAGAACCAGAAGATGGAACAAAACACTCACACTTCACAGCTGGCAGCTACAGCCATGCTGCTGACTCCCTCCTTTGGTGGGGTTTGGTGAGCCCACCAGAACGCTGCCATTCATGTGCAGCACACACAGCCACCCTGCCTGTCCAGCCCAGCACTGATGGAATCTGTATAAACCTGAGTCCGTGATGGTTCATTTCCAGGGGACCGCAGGCTGAGAAGGAGCAAGTCATGAAATAAAATTGCATGGGAAGGTTCTAGCCACTCATGAAGATCATCTACCTCAAAGCTCCATGACTCATAATCTCTCTTATTTGTTCAGTATAATTCTTTGGGTTACAGATCAGACTCTATATGCCCAGGCTTAGAATGTGGAGTAATAAGGGGTAGGGAGTCAGTAAATGTATTTTTCTTCGAACTCACATTTATTGATTCATTTATTCTCCCTTCCCCCTATCATGGAATCTAAGAGGGGATCCAGGAGAGTTTAGGAGCTCTTCCTGTCTACACTTAGTGGTCTCCCACCTCAATCTCTCCTGTGATCCTTCCTTATACTTCTCAAAAGACATAATAAGAGGGAAAAGACTCCTCAAGCCCTGTGTTGAATGAGAGAGAGACAGAGCCCACCAGTCAGTGATAGACACCCTCCCCCGGTACCACCTTGGCTGGGTTTAGAGTCTACAGCTGCGTGGTCTAACACAAATACAATGGGAGCCACATAGGCAACTTTAGATTTTCCAGTAGCCACATTAAGAAAGTAAAAAGAAACAGGTGAAATTAATTTTAATAATATATTTTATTTAACACAATATATACAAAATATAATTTCAACATGTAATCAATATTTTTTCAATTACTCATGTGACAGTTTACATTCTTATTATTCACACTAAGTCTTCAAAATCTGGCATGTATTTTCTACTTCTAGCACAGCTCATCTCAATAGGACTAACCACATCCCACGTGAGAGCCACATGTGGAAAGTGGCTGCCGTACTGGACAGGCATGTCTCCAGGAATCTGGCTTTTAGGGGATTGTCTTCTCAGGTCTCCAAGGAAAATCTGGTTCAATGAATTTCACTTTCAAATTTATTTTCCGTCTAATTCAATCTCATTTTAGTAACCTGTCCCATTTACAACATCTATGGGCTCCTTTGTATTTTTAGCACCATCCAAACGGCATCTGTAAATGTTTCCCTGTTACCATAATCAGGTTAAATAACACCCAACTGTCAGTCCAGCCTCAGCCCAATGTCCTTTTCCAAATCAAACCACCACTCCCTTTTTGTCATGATATGTTAGCTCATTTGTGAACTGTGAATTGTCTTCTACTCCCAACCAATCTGCACTAGTTTTGCAATAAAAATGCTGTGAACTGCCATGGCAAATAACAGCATTTTTACAGGTATCATCTTTCTTCCAAAGGACTTGGCACTCTGGACAGATTTCAGCTCATGGCTCCTGACTACATACTTGTTGGTAGAGAACTGAGAAAAATCAAAATCAAAATGCAAGGAGGAGTAGCAGTTGAATTGTCTCCTCACTCAATCAGCCTAATTCTCAGGAAGCAGGGCAATGTTCCATTTTAACCATTGGTAAAGGACAGTCTTGCTTCACATTTTCTCTCAGTTCCTGTGCCCATGAAAGAAAATCAGTCTCCTATAAACCCAACCTCCCTCATTCTTCTAAGAGAGGTGGTGGGAGGATAAAGCCTGAAGGCCCGCTAAACAGAAATGAGCAGCTCAGATGCCACTCTAACCCCAGCACAAAGAGCTCAGGGTGTGAATTTAAGGGTTCCAGGCAGCTAGTTTGAGGTGCTCATTTTTTAAAACTTCCATCACCCTCCTTTGTTTTCCTGTGAAGAGCCCCTATTTTAAAATCCAGATTTTCCTTTCGGTGGGAAACAGATTCTTTCTTCAAAGGCTCAATGGCAGATTGATAGAGAAGAGGTGGATCTCGGCCCAAGGGCTGAACTACAGCTCCTGCAGTAGACACACACCATTTCTGTGGGCTTCCCCAACGCACGTGACTGGAAGAGCCTACAATCCTCTATATCAGGTCATCACTAGCTTCTGCGTACATCAAGCAAAAGGAGATTTGAAAGTCTGCCCAGAGAATAGAATGTGAAGTCTTGCTGGCTCCCTTGATGCCAGGGTCTTCCATGTGGGACTTTCAGCTCCCAACTTTAGAATCTATGAATTCCCTGGACAAAAATCCTGCTCTCCCAGCCCAGCCTCACTGTTCCCTACATCCTCTCAGGCCACTTCCCCACAAATGAGCTCATCCTGACCATCTCACCCTCACCTGACATGTCTTCCCAAAGGCCTGTGTCTTGGACCCTTATCTCCTCACTACTTTTTAATGTAAATGTTGTCTCCCCACTGAACTGTAAGTTCTCAAAGGGCTGGGACCCGAGTCAACGGTTTAGTCATCCTCCAATCTCCGCATACAAGCTGGTAGCATGCCTTAGTCCTAAAACGCCTTGGGTGTGTGAACGTTGACGCAGACGACAGTGGCAAATGAGACGAGGTGCCTCTGCAGTCACCCCACCCCCGAAATCCACCACAGAATCCTGTAGCCCTGAACCCTGCCCAATGCTTTTAGGGGGAATGCAGATCGCAGCCACAGGATCTGTTCCAAATGTCAGATTCGAAACCAGGTCAAGTGTTTGTTTGGTTTTCTAACTTTGCATTGGTAATCAAGATACAGGTTCCTCCCCGGGATCTGCCAAGATGGAACAGAAGGGAAGGGTACAGGGAATGCAGACACGGAGGAGGATGACATACATTCACTCAACCGAACACACCCGCACACACGCGTGTGCAGACGTCCACATGCATACACACACACACACACACACACACACACACACACACACACACACACACACACACACACACACACACACACACACACACACACACACCGTGACGGGCAGACGCCAATACGTCCATCTGTGATAGCACAGGCAGGACTGTGTCTCCCAGAGGATGCCCCCGGGAGCTAGCCCTCCTCGGCGGGGAAGCTGAAGCTCGCGAGGCTTCTGTAACTCAAGACGTTGAAGTAGTCGTGCGGCTCGGGCTCTGCGCGGTCCTCTCCCGGCTGCTCCCTGCAGAGGCCGGCGTCCGCACGCACACAGCTGCCCGGGGAGGACGGGACGCCGGGCCTCCACTCCTCCTGTTCAGACAGCCTCCTCCCGAGGCCACCTTCCGCAGAACGGATTCTGAGAGATTTCTTCCAAAAACAAAAAAACTACAAAGTGAGTATGTGGGGATGTCATTTAAAAGTTACTCCCCAAATGATCCATAGTTATAATGATCTCTTCCTTTCTTACACACACACACACACACACACACACACACAAGTTGTGTTCTTATCCACAGCAGTTCCTTAACCCTTAATTTCTCAGCCTCTTCACCGTAGACTTCAGCACTAACCGCGCCCCGGAAAGGCTCCGGGCTACATGCGCACGGCGGCCCACGCGCTCCTGCCTGTTTGCTGAGCCTGGGCAGGCGGCTTCCAGTCCCAGCTCTCTCTTACTCCTTCTCGCTGCCTCTGACGCCGCTGACCGCTTCGTCTTTGAGATGTTCTCCTTCCCTGGGCCCCGTGCCATCACTCTCTCCGCTTCTCCTCCTCCGCGGCCAGGCCTGCTCTTCTTGCCGCCGACACTTCAGCTCCCCAAGTAAAGAAGTTCCTCGGGGTTTCGGTCTCTGCTTTCTCGCGCCCTGTACTCTCTCTTCCTCTGTGCAGCACACTCGACACTTCATCCTTATGTACATCTGCAACCACCCTCTGTCCTCTAGGGATCCCCAGATCCCTTTCCAAACCAGCCCAGGCTTCCCCCCTGAGCTCCAGACCCACCCTGTGACTCCACCCACAGCAAGCCCATACGCCACATGTAGTTTCGCTTTACGCCCCACAGCAGACTGTGTGTGATGCCCCCCCAAAATGCCTTTTGCGATATGGCCACACTCACTTTTCCAGCTTCATTTGCTGCAGTGCTTCCCCAACCAACAGCCCAACTCCCGGTATAGGGCCTGGATGCCAGAGAGGCACCGTTGATTGAGAAAATACTATGAGCACCAAGCGGGCTAGCTTCTTTGTCATCTCAGCACAACCCTATCGACGTTTCTACTTGTGAGTGAGCCGATAGGTTCAGACAGGTGAAGTCCCAGTTCTGACTTGGGTTTGTGGGATTCCAGACGATGCTCTTCTTAGCCAAGCTGCCTCTCATCTTGCAGTGTCTCGAATGCCATGCACTGTTTCCTGCCTCTCCTCCCACTGTCCATTCACCACAGTTCCCTGCAAAGCTGTCTGCTCACTCCTCCAGACCCGGTTCTACAGCACGTTGTCCAAGAAGACGCCTCTGATCTTCCGGGAGAGCAACATCCTTCCTGTGTGTTCCACTACGGTCCCGGGGGGTTCTCTGTTGTAACATTCATTGCTGCCTGGAATTTGTTTACCCTTCTGTCTCTTCAGGCCCCAAACTGTGAGCTCCCCTGAGGGGAGGATCTGTGCTGTATTCCTCTTGGTAACCTCGGAGTTCATAACAGATGCTCAGTATAGGTCTTAGGACTGAAAGGCACACAAACACACACAAACTCACTCTCTCTCTCTCTCTTTCCTTGCTCGCTTCCCCCCACCTGGCCCCAAATCTAAATAAACGGGATCTTCCACATCAAAATATGGACTCATGGTCAGACAAGTACATTTACACTTATGAGACAAGACGATAGACCGTGAAACCTGTCTGGGAAAATCAAGGATGTGAAATCAGCCATCACGTCCATATGACAGCATCGTAGGTGAGGGTTGTGCTTCACAGGCAAGAAAATCAGAGCAGCAGGCACAGGCGGGATGGCAGGAGAAACGCCTGATGGTGTGCAATGCAAAGGTGACATCCTCTCGGCCTCCGTGGATACTGCTCTAAAGCCGGTCACCTAGCCCCACTGGAGGTCCAAATGACAGACTCACAAAGAGCCACCACACACAGGCTTGGAAAATAACAACAAACACAAACCAAATTGCATTCTGCCCACCCCACTGCTTCCAGGACAGGAAACAGCACCATCCTCATTGGCTAGTGTCAAGCTCTGCAGGACATAAGTAGACGCAGAGAGGCTGAGCGGGAGGGTGGGCAGCATGGATGGGCGCCTTGAACACGTATCGGAAGGTACAGGTGCGGCCTCACTGCGGGCCCTGAGGAGCTGGGGCCCACGGACTGTTTCTTTCATTGCTTTTCAGTAGAAGTGGTTGCGCCTTACTGTAGGTGTGAAGGAAAGGGTTGTTATCGTAGGTCAAGCTGATTCTTGGCTTCAAGGAAGTCCTACATCCCTTGATGCAACCCTATCCATTTAAAAAATACAGATACCCGATTCTTTCTCAGAGAGCTGATTGTGGCTTTTTGTGTTGGTGTGTTCTCGTTCCCATTCTTAGACTGCCTACCCTTGCCTTTGAATCTTAGGACTATTTTGTCTTCCAAAAATCCTCTGGGAAATGTAAATATGCCTGAGCCGGGTCTCTCAGCTGTTCTGTTTTCATTCCATCCTGCATAGGGAACCCTGTCATTGTAATCAGTGTAAAAAACAAGTCTGGAATTAAGGCATTGATGTTGTTCTAAAAGACCAAACGAAGCTATGACGATAGCAACTGTGGAGATTTGCAGGACAAATGTTATCCTCTTGGAGAACGTGAGAACAGACAGTTGGCAGTCACTGTCCTGCAGCTGGACACACCCATCTCTCCTTGCCCTCACAGAAGTTCCCCTGGGTGCACTTTTCCCAATAGTAGCTTAGCAAATAACATTCATTCATTTAGTCAAATCAATCTATGCAATATAACTAATTTATTGAGCACCAGGTATCATGAGGTGCTACAGTAAATAAATTTTATAATAATTATAAGAACTTAAGAAATAATGGTTATTCATACATGCCAGGAAAAATGCCAGGGGCCTTATGTGAATTATATGACTCGAGTTTTTCTACAACCCTAACAGGGCAATACCATAATTGTTCCCATTTTACAGATGAAGAAGGTGAGGGTCAGCAAAGTTAGGTGGCCCAGCTACTCAAGTGGTAGAGCCAGGATCCAAGCCCTAGGTCTGTCTGATTCCAAACGCCAAACTCCTAAATAATTCAACCTACTGGCTCTCAGGGTCTGTAGGGAATACTGTTGGTGCCCTGCTCAGATCGCCTCACCACCTGACCAGTGCCTCCTTTCCCCAGACACTGGGAATCTAGGCTATGAGTGGCTCACAGCTGCCCCTTCTCTGGAGAATTGCTCTTGGACCTTTCCTGGTGAGCAGCCAACAGTCAACAACTGGCTGAGGTGGGTTTTCAAAAGGCTGGCCCCCTCCTCAAGGTGTGACCAAATCTGCTTCAACCACATCTCCCCCCGAAACCACATCCCTTAGCCCTACCTTGCTTCCTTCACCACTCTTCATCTGAGAGCCCAGCCCAATAAGTCACTCTCACCGGAATTCCCATGCCAGGCTCCATGTCTGGGAACAAATCTAAAGAAGGCAGACTCTAGGATGGGATTGTGGAGGGGAATCCCTCACCAGCTGGATGGGAATACAGACCCCACCACTGGTGGTGAAGAGACACACCATGTGTGTGGGAAGAGACACAAAGAGACACAAAGGGAAGGGGGTTATGAACTGGTGCAACAGCTCTGACATTTGAGAAGTATAGAGCAGACAGTCCTAGTTAGGACTGTGGGATTGGGTGGCTTTTACTAAATTCTGCTGTTGGACTGAGACGAGAACATGACAGATCTACCAGCAACTGAAAGCAAAGTGTGAGAATCAAAGCTCCTCTTCCTTGGCAACATTTAAAGAAACGCTCACCTCCAACACTGAAGAGCAGGCAGAGAACCTACCTATAAGGGCGACAGAACTTCAGAGATGGCTGAATTCTAAGCCTGGGCAAGACTCCACCAAAATCAGGGTCTGGGCGGGAATGGAGGCATTTCTGTGCATTGGGAGGAGGATCTCTTGGTAGACGCACTTGGGAGCCTTGAACCACCAGCTTCTCTTGCATCATCTGGAGCTGCAGAGGTGACCCCCTTCCCCGGGATGGAAGATGGGTCCTGTCAGGACCTGCCTCCCCTCCCCTATTGGCCATTGGCCCATAATTAGCAAAAATCTCAACCTACACTAACTGAGGGAATCCTGGGTATGCTGAGGGAGGAGAGAGGTTGTAACAAAAGGAGCTAACACATACTGGTGGAACTGGGAGAGTATGTTTGGGAGTGAATCCTGAGGGGAGTGGATCAGGGCTGGGTGAGTAGAACTTAAGACTGGATGAGGGACACATCATTTGTCAATATTAGGACACATCCCATGGCTCAAGATCTAACACCCTCACAAGGCCCCGGGACACAGCTGTCAACAGAGATGCCAACGGTGCTTTGGAAAACTAGGGAAGAAAGAAACAAAATGCTCAGAGAATTGGAGATGTTATCATAGACCCATGTGAAATAGTAAGAAGCATATATTTGTCTCTACCCCCAGTTCCTGCTAATATTTGGTCTCTATTAACCCCAGTTCCTGACACAGAGCTCCCTAAACTCCTAAAATATCCTGACTGATAGGAATGTCATACACAGGGCTCTTAAATCCCTTGGAATATCCTGAGTGACAGGGGTGTCTTTTGTTCCAATGAGGCGACTTTTGCTGGGCTCCAGAATGGAGGCTGGTTACCAGAACGACCAAGCCATGATGAGAAGCTTGGAACCGCCAGCCCTACTCCCTATCCTCCAGAGAGTGGAGGGGGCTGGAAAATGAGTTAATAACCAATCATGCCTGAGCGATGAAGTCTCCATAAAAATCCCAGAAGTATGAGATTTGGAGTTGATGAATATATCTACATGCTGGGAGGGCGGCACACCCAGCACCTGGGGGAGAGAAGCACCTGTGCTCAGGACCCTTCGAGACCTCACCCTATGTATTTCCTTCATGTGGGTATTCATCTGTATCCTTTATCAAATTCTTTATTATATAATAAGCAGGTACATGTAAGTAAGTGTTCCCCTGAGTTCTGTGAGTTGTCTTAGCAAATTATCGAATCCGAGGAGAGGGTTATAGGAACCTCAATATACAGCCCGTCAGTCAAAGGTACAGGTGACAACCTGGGACTTGCAATTGGCATCTGAAGGAGGGCAGTCTTGGAGGACTGAGCCCCTAACCTGATGTTAACTCCAAGCAGATAGTGTCAGAACTGGACTGACTGTAGGACACTCAGGGGGTGTAGGAGAATTGGTCAGTGTGGCAGTAAACCCACACATCTGGTGTCAGAAGTGTTCTGTGCAGTGCTAAGAGTAGAGAAGAGGAAAAGACAGACAAACAGAGTTTTTTCCAATACAGTCTACTAAATCAGGGATTGGGAAACTAAGGCCCATGGGTCAAATCTGGGGTACCACAGACTTTTGTACTGCTCACGAGCTAAAAGTGGATTTTATATTTTTAAGTGATTGAAAAAAAATTCAAGAGAACAGTATTTTATTAAACATGAAAATTATATGAAATTCAAATTTCAGTGTTTATAAATAAAGACTTATTGAAACACAGCCGCACTCGCTCATTTACATATTGTCTGTGATGCTTTCACAGTGCAATGGCAGAGCTGAATTTTTGCAACAGAGACCGTAAGGCCCACAAAAGCTAAAAGATCCTGGCCCTTTACAAAGAAACTTCGCCAATTCCTGTACTAAGTAATTTTTTAAATCCAACAGCTGATTATGTTTCTTGGGAAGATCCAGAAGACACCCTTTTGCTGAGGTGGAAAGGAATGTGCCAGTTAGGGGAGCACCAGTGTCATTGAGGGGCTCAGAGATGTCTCTCCTCTATAGGCTGGAGCTGAAGTAGGCAATGCTTTTATAGAACTGGATCCCTGGTAGAAAGAGGGATGAGGAGATGCCAAAATAATATAGGGACAGATGGCAGCACTTAAGAAACAAGGTGGATGTAACTACTGCAATGGCAGCCAAGGAAGCCTGGCCCACAGGGATAGTAAGATGGCTAATAAAGCCCAGTGTGTTCCTAGGAGAAATATAGATGGACAGCCAACAAGGGTATTGCTTAAATGTATAATCAAAAGATCAAGGATACACGAGAGTAGACGGAAGCATGGAAAGTCAAGATTTCTTGCCCATTTCCAGGTCTATAATAGTACTGGCTTGGATACTGTCTGTTCACCCCTCAATGTCACTCTCCAACCTTCTGCACCCTCTTCTGTGCCCAGAGAAGACTGAACTATGCGTACTGAATCGGTGAGTTCCCTTGTCCTCTGGCTTGAGTTTGGGTTCAGCCAATGCAAAGCAACAATAGGAGAATGGAGGGAAAGAGTGCGAGGTGAGGGTATATATTCTCCTGGCATTCTCTCTGCAGGGTGGACTTGGACTGGCTGTGGCCTTCAATCAAAGATTACAGTACTTCTCAAAGTGGTCCCTCCACACAACTGTCTCTTTTCAGGTCCTATTCATCATCCTCCCTCCCAGGTTCCAGTAATCATCTTCTCTCCTTTCCCCTAAAGAACTAGGGTTGGTAACAACACACTCCTACACTCCCGCTTATGGTTTCCTTATATGCTTCCCAGTCCTTTGTAAATCTCCTTATTAAACTATCCTCAAACTACTCATGCTGAGAATACTATGTGTTCCCTGATGGACCTTGAATAATACAGGTATAAAATGCATTTGAGCAAAGAGAGAGAGAAGACTGGAAACTATAGCCAAAGCACATGAAAAAAACAGAGAGGAACTAGTTTAGACAGGAAGCAATGGATATGTCAAAGAGGGGGCTGATGAATAAAACATTTTAGAAGGGAGCCACAGAACTTAATAGCTACTGGACTCTCTCTTTTCACCTTTTCCCCTTTCCCTTATACAAAGATGACCAAAGTTGGTCTGGGATACTGGCCTGGAAATGAACCAGTCTTAATCCTTAACAGGAAAATGTGTTCTGCTGCTTCTAAAGAGCTTTCCATATGTCCATGCCAGAGCTGCAGAGCTCTGGTGACAGCAGAGGACATTTGTTCACCAACCACCATAACAGCTCCCTGCCCAGCTCAGAGATCAATCATCATTCTCTTCACCTCTCCCCTCTAGTCAATCACTTCTCTTTCCTTCATCTTCCCCTAGAGGTTTCATTTACTAAACCTGTCTACTGTGATAGCCAAGACATAAATGAAAATACTATAAGTCATTGACTTCCTCGATAGCACTAGCCACATCTCAGCCACTGCTGGATCCCCAGTACTCTGTTCCATGATGTCTGTTGAATGACAAGGAATAAATGGCCACATCTCTGTGAACCAGGTAGGTCAGCAATCTCAGTGTTTGTTTCATAAACCTGGAAGTGAGGGTTTGAACCATAAGACAATAGATTTTTGTAGGCAAGTTGGTGGACCAGGCAGTCATCTTCTGGTATTAGATTTTATGTAGCTTTCACCTATCACATGAGCTTTCCTACCATTTGGAGAATCTCTTTCACTTCCTCTAGACCAAATTAACAAGGTCCAACAGGTGCCTGGAGCACTGTTAGACCAGTGACTGGGGGAGACCTGGCCAATTTGTAACTCAGAGGGGAACAAGACTTTAGTTTTGCTACCAAAATACCTTTTCCCATCCTCACTCCAATCTGTTCTCAGTAAAATAAGGTTAGAGTGAGTGTTCCTGGGCTCTCTTCATTTGTAGATCTGACTGAAGACAGAACATGTGTCAAATGGAACGTGTTATTTTTACATCAGTACCCTAGTTATTGATGGTAGGTTACAGAAAGCAAACTGAGTTTATCTACACAGAAAACTAAGAGAATTTAAGATGTAAGATATTAGACTAAGTGTTCAAGATGAGTTACTGGTAATAGACATGAGTGTGCACAGAAGTGTAACTCCGTAAGCAGAATTAACACTAGGAAAATATATACAATTTTTTTATCCTAGGCAGGGATATAGAATTAAGGCTGTTTAAAACGCAAAATACCATGAGGTCTAAGTGGAGGAACATTACAATAGCACTTTCTTATTAAGCAATTCTAGTTTGTGTAATTCATCTCAACTCTGAGGCCTGGAGAGGGAAGTAGCTCTTGGTCTTCAGAGGAGTGACAAGAGTAAAATAGTAAAATAGATGTTAAGTAAGAAAAAGAGAAAGTCAAAGGATGGTCCATTTCTGAGAGAGGGAGAAAAGGAAAAAGACGACAAGAGCTCACAATAAGCAAGCAAGATGGAACCAGAGCCTAAGAACACACATCTGTCCACATCCCTCCCTCTCTGGGACTGGCAGTGACCTGGCCACATTCAGGCTAAATGGCTGTTCAGGAATCAGGTACAGAGGGGCTAGAACTTGAGTTGGGGGTCTTGACCCAATATAGCCAAAGGTACAGAGTGGGTGGACTGGGTAAATATGTTCTGCTTGTAAAAGTCAGCCTTTGAGTGCAGATATGAAATACAACATAAGAAATAGGAGTTCTGCTTCTGGTAGAACAATGATTGCCTATGTTGCTTTGAACCAACCTTTCCAGGGAGAATAGCTAGAAAAACTGAACAAAATATTATAAACATCTATCTGTATTAATCAGAAATCTATCCAATCAGTGAGAAATTTGTGGTCTGGGGAGCAAGATCCAGGAGTAGGAAGCCCAGAGAGATGAGATGAGCATTGTGGGGTTGGGAAGGGTATGGATTTTCTCCTAGAGAAATTGCCTGAAAGTCATGGCTGAGAGGCAAATTAGCTACATAGAATTTCTAGCTGGAGGGACAAAATTTAGAGTTCAGAGGCCACCGAGGAAGGAAGACTCTGGCAAACACTACAGGCTTTGAGCTGGGACCCCAAAGGACTGCACTCTACAAGTAAGGACGTAGCAGAAATTAAATCCAGCTTTAAATCCTCTCACTACTGATTTAATTAAGGTGATGGGAATGCTACTGCCTGAAGATTAGTTACCTGATGGAAGCAGAAAGGAATCTTCTTTAGAGGAAGATGATATTATCTACAGCATCAAATTATGGTCACAGGTTTTCATGTAGAAATACAGCATTCAATGAAAAGTAAATAGTCAGAAAGGTAAGATAGGTCCAAAAAACAAGCAAAAAGAGAGAATATTAAAAGACCCATAGAGAACCCAATTAATAGGAGTATCAGGCACAGATTTCAGAATAACTATGATTAACATTTTCAAAGAATTAAAAACAAGATTGGGAATTTTGGCAGACTTTAAACTATCCAAACAAAGAACAAAATAGAAATCCTGGATGTGAAAAATATGATAATGGAAATTAAGAACTTAAGGGATGAGTTTAACAGAAGAGTAGGTCCATCAAAGAAGAGACTTAGTAAACTGGAAGGCATGTCCAAAGAAAACATTTGATGAGACAAGTAGATGGAAAATACAGAAAAGAGGGTAAGAGATGTTGGAAAAAGTGAAAATGTTGAAAATACCACATGATTAGAATTCCATAAGGAGAGGAAAACAAGGACAACGAAGTAATACATGAAGAAATAATAGCCAAGAATGATATAAAACTGACAAAAGATATCAAGCTACAAATTCAAAAAGCACTCCAAACCCCAAAGAGAATAAATACAAAGATGACTATATCCAATTATATCACCATATAATTGCTGAAAACCAAAGAGAAAGAAAATTTCTAAAGAACCAGAAAAAAAAAAAAACATTATCTTCCAAGGAGCACAAATAAGATTCTCATGTAATTTCTGAACAGAAATATGAGCATCCAGAGACAATGGGGCAATACTTTCCACATGTTGAAAGAAAACAGCTGCCAACATAGAATTCTATACCCAGCAAAACAAATATATCACTTTTAAATTAAGGAAAAATTAAGATATTTTCAGATGAACAAAAAGCAAGATAATTCATCACTAGCATGCCTGCCCACAAGGAAATGCTAAGGATATCCTTTGAGCAGAAGGAAAACTATCCTAGTTATAAGATAGAACATGCAGGAAGAAGTGAAGAGCAACAGAAAGGGTAAATCTAAATGAATATTGGCTCATAAGACAATAAATCATTTCCTTGGAGTTTAAAATAGAGAAATCCATGACAATAATAGCAGTAAGTTGGGGAAGTAGGTAAAGAGTTAATGTGTTCTAAGGTTCTTGCAAAATCCAAGAAATGATGAAAGTACTAATACATATTAGACTTTAATAAATCAGGGATCTATTTTGTAATCTCTAGTGTAACCACTAAAAGAAAAGAAAAATGCATAACTACTAAATAGATCTTTTTAATAATAAAAAGTACTTAATTCAAAAGGCAGCAAGAAAGACTGGGGAAAAAAACAGGCAAAACAAATATGAAGAAAATAAAGTGGTAACTGTAAACCCACAGGTATCAGGAATAACAGCACCAGGTACCAGTCCAGAGAGAGCAAAGCAAGGCTGCAGAGTTGAGTTGTTAACGGAGGGGAACCAGAGTTGGAGGGAAAGTGAGTCAGGCACTAGGGAAGAGGATTTGAAACAAGGTGGAAAACAGTGCTGGGAATCACAGGCCTGTGTTCCCCGAAGTGTTTGTTTAGTAACTTAAGGCAACCTGGGATGGCTTAAAAGACCCAACAGGGTAGACAAAACAGGAGTGGGAATTCTTGCCTCTTCTAATCACTAACTACCAGTTACGACACAAGGATGTGGATATATTTCTTCATTGTTTACAAAGCTTTCACGTGCAATATGCCACCTGTTCATCACAACCCTGTGATACAGAGCGAGCAGAATCATAATCCCCACTTTATATATGAAGAAACAGAGACTTGGAAGATGAAACAGCATCCCTATCATCACACACTCAGTGCTGAGATTAGAAACTTCCAGTTCCCCATCCAATACTCTTTCAGCCACGTGACCCCTTAAGCAAGAGTAACAGAGGATTTACAACCTACTCATCTTGCCATGTACCTTTTACCCCTAAATTTTTGGAGTGTTGATTTCTCATTCTGCGGAAGTGCTAGATAGCCCAGCACTACTGAAGAGTTGTTAAAATTAAAGGAGCTAATGTTCAAAAACTGCTGGCACAGAGTAGATGCCCAAGACGCATCAAAATCACAGTGGCTAAATCAAACTCTCAGAGGAGTGGCTTAAGGGACAAGCAGGAGCCAGGAATTGTAGGCCACAGCAAGATGGGGAGGATACGGATCCAAACTTTCAGGAGCTCCCAGACAAGGGAAGGGACAGCAAAAGAGCATAAACAATGCCACTGAAAGGCAGAGCAAGGACTGTGAAGAAGGCACAATGAACAGTGGGAGAGATCACTTCTAGACAGGCGACAGGAAAGGACCAGGATGGCAGAGACGGGATGCCCAGGACTGAGATATGCAGCCAGAGTCATTACCTTTCTGGCCAGTGTGAGCACCACAATGACTGCTGTGCCGATGACTGCCAGCACTGTGGCCATGGCTCCAAGCAGTGGGATCTGGAACCCAGCGCTGTGCTCAGCCACTAGAAGAGGACAAAACAAAGGTGAGTGGGCAGAGGCCGGAAGCAAAGGGCAACCATTACAAGGGAAGCCTCAGCGTCAGGGCACGGGCACGGGAATTGGCCAGGCCTTTCTCTAACCACAGGACTGGCGTCTTCAAGTCCATCTCTTTGGACAGCAGAGCATCTGCCAGGCCCGTCATGAAATCAATGCCTGATCTCTCAAGGGGTGTACCCCACACACTTGACACCAGCGCAGACCATTTTAACAATCCTTTCTCTTTTTGACAAAATCAATTTCAGTCATAATCTTGAAGGGAAACAAATAACATCCAGAAAAAAACCGGAAGGTGATTATTTTCTTTATTAAACTTCATATTTATAATCATACTAGTATAAAAAAGGTTTAATTAAAAATTAAAAGAACAGGGACTTCCCTGGTGGTCCAGTGGGTAAGACTCTGCGCTCCTAATGCAGAGGTCCCGGGTTTGACCCCTGGTCGGGAAACTAGATCCCACGTGCATGCCACAACTAAGAGTCTGCATGCTGCAACTAAGAAGCCCACGTGCTGCAACTAAGACCAAGCACAGCCAAAATAAATAAATAAATACATATGAAAAAAAAAATTGAAAGAACGTTAAAGTACAAAGAAGTAAAAAAGCATATAACCTTTCACCTTAAGCCTATAACACTTACTCCAACTCGGCTGTGAGACCCTGGAGGGAGTAAGGTTCCGGAGCTTTATCCTTTGCTGTTTTGCCAGCACCTGGCACCTAACAGGTGCTTAATAAATACTCATGACATGAATTAAAGCATGAATAAGTGAAGTTCTATGAAGATGTAAAATGTAAATGCAAGGAGGAAAAGCTAAGAAGAGAGTTTTGAAAAGATGAGTGATGCTTGACCCAAGGAGAGTGTGAGGGAAACAGGACTATTGTCAGGATGTGTGCTGGACTATAAGTGGAAGGGTTTCCAGGCTGCCTCATCCCATCCCCACCTCCTTCCCAGGAACTTGGGCAGAACCCGAGTGTCCAGGGCATTCTTGAAAGGAGAAGGGTGTAGCAGAGGCCGGGCCGCTCTTCCTCCTAACAAAGGGCTTAGATTGCCAGGAGGATGGCTAAAGCATGTAATCACTTAGGGCAAGGGCGGCACCCCCAGTACCCACGAGGTACCAGTAGCTGGGGGGGAGCCCAAATTCCCCCGAATGTATTCTTCCTGCTCTGAGGACTCAGTCTCCTGCCTTGGCCACAGGTAGGGAAAGAGGACTGATGGAGACCGAAGTTGGAGAGGGTCAGAGGGGCTGCAGAGGGCTCTCCACAGAACCAGAAAAGGATGGGGGCTCTTCCCCACGTGCTGCATTGGCCTATGCCAGGGGCCCTCAAGAAGTAGCACTCGAGAAGAAACTTTAAAATAACCTTTCATCTTCGCAGTTTACACATATTTTGCTAACTCAAACAATCTCCAACACCACTGATGTCAGCAAATGGCAGTTCCGAGAGTGTAGTTGAGTGGAACCAGAACACCTGTGTTGAAATTGGCTGTACCGCTCTGAGCAACAGACAGCCAACCCTCAGCCTCCACCTCCACCCAACAGTCAGATGGGGATCGGGGGATCGTTTCATACTTATGTTCATGCTTACTTACATACTTAATTCATGCTTGTCATGTTCCAGGGACTGTTCTAAGGGCATTTTTTTTTTAGTAAGTAATTCAATCCTACGTTAGCTCCTCAGGAGGTCTTACATCTTCTCCTCATTTCACAGACGGGAAAAACAAGGCACAGAGAAGACCAATAATCTTGTCTGAGGTCAACAGCAACGCCAGGATTTGGACCCAGGCTGCCTGAGCCCATCAGGACTCTGCTATCCTGTCCCTCAGCCATGATAACAACCCTTTCCCACCCTCCAGAGAACTGGTTTAAGTGTCCAGGTGGATAATGAAAGTGAAAGCGTTTTGGAAACTATGAAGTGCCACAGAAATGTAAATTATTGTACATTTACACTTAGCACTGAGCTCTAATCCTTTATAAACCTAGTGGCTAATTCTAATCTGCACGATCGATGCTAAACTAATTAATGAGATCCCTTCTCACAAGACCTGAACCACTGGTCTTCCGAACAAATATACGTAAGAGGTGCTTTCACCCGAACAGTGGTTCTCAACCCTGGCTGCCCATTCAAAGCATCGGGCTGCTTTTAGAACCTAGCACAACCTGCTCCGCCCCTCTGACTGAACTGGTCCGGGATGGGGTACCAGCATCAGTACCATTCAAAAGCTCCCAGGTGATCTGAACGTGAACCAGGGTTGGAAGGCCCCGCTCTGCAGTATCGGGCAGGAATGCGTTTTCTACCCTAGAGGATGACGGTCACCAGCCACCCTGCTCCAGAGAGCATACCTGAGCTTTGTAGGACTTCCAGAAAGACTGTCCCTTTGTAAATGCCATCAGGGTAGGTGTGATAGATGCAGATGTACTCTCCTGTGTCGTTCCTGGTCAGGGACTGGAGGGTGAGGCCCAGGTTGGGGCCTGGGACCATTCGCTCCGTGAAGGCTGGGTCGATGTACCACCCCAGGCTGGCATGATGAATGGCCAGGACGTGGTCCTGCTGTTTCCAGTTGACCTGGGTCACTTTGGCAGTAGTGGAGGAGAGGTGACATTGTAAGGTGACAGAGCCACCTTCCTCTGCAGAAATGTTCCCCGTTGTTACTATTCTGCCTGTCACAGCTCCTAGGGAAGGGGAAAAAAAGCATGCACTTTTAGCAGCTGGCCTTGAACCTTCCCGTAGAAATTCCGAGGCGGCTTTAGGCCAGAATTGATTTTTGCAATGACAGTCTCTCCAGTCTGCCCTGTCATTCCCCCATACAGACTGTAATTACTACACAACGTAGCACTTCACCCTCTTAGGATATTCTGTGGGAATATACCTTCCTGATGAACTCATTGACTATTTCCACACACTTATCTTGTCTCCCTACCTAGAATATAAGCCCTTGTCAGCCATCGCTTCTGCTTGATTGTATCTTCCAGCAGCCAGTTCTGTGTTGGACACATTATCCTTTGAAACAAAACCTGGCTCTTTTGGTTGACAACCATTTGGGGTGCCCGGAAAATTTTTCAGGAAAGTCACGACATCCAAAGGAAAGGAGGCTTGGAGAGCAACTCTGCTTCTCCAGGCAAAGCCACCATCCTCGACACTGACCTCCACCCCGGCTCCAGACGGTTCAGAAAGCAACAGGGAAACAAAATTATACTACGGTTTTTAAATATTTCTGCCCCCTTCAGAAATATTTGCTTATGTTATTTAATATAGAAGGAAATAGATTTAACGTAAATTAAATCTCTAATAGTAGGATCTCTGGAATCTGTGACGAAGACATTTTTTAATCCACAGGAAACATGTTGAGTTGGCCAAAAAGTTCGTGTGGGTTTTTCCATTACGGAAATACAATGTTTTTCTAGAAGTTTCCGCAAGGAGAGAAAAAGGAGGATGGCGCAGGAGTGAACTTCTCTCAGCAAACTCATCACCCCTCCTCCTTAGTCCCTTTCTGTCCTCCTGCTTCCTTCCTTGGTTCAGCCATTCTGGCACCCCCCCCATCCCCAAGTCCTTCAACTGCCGCCTAGTACAGAACTGTATCTCCTTCTCAGAGAGACAGCCGTTTCTCAACGAGGGGACACAGGGCTCTGAAAGCTGTGTTTCCTTCCCTCAGATGGATAAGACAATGGCTCCAGCCTTCCCCTTCCTCCGCCCGCTCTCCCTCCCCTTCCAGTCCCAGGCTAGACTTCAGTACCTGAGGCAGGGAGGCGAGCCTGCCTCAGCCCCTGGGCCCAGAGCAGTAGGAGACACCACTGCATGCTTCTGCCCAGGGGGCCGACAGGAAGGAGCTGCGGCCTCTTCTGCCAGCGAAACTGGCCGACTGCTGATGGCAGGGTGAAACTAAGCCTCTGAGGAAGAGAAGGTCTCGGAAAAACCAACTTCAGCAAAAACAACGTCGAAGGTAAAACTCACGACAAGTGCACAAACTGCACAGGGTGAGCCACAAGAAAGACCATGAAGGAAACACATTTAAAAATAAACAAAAATGTGGTTAGAGGTACACTGGTCTTTGGATTACTATTAGTCAACCTGTTGTTTTTAAGTTCTGTCTCAATGCACTTTTTGTTTAAATTAGCCTTTATCTAACGAGCTCAAGCACATCTGTGTAATGCCCAAGATTCTGGAGAACCTGTTCTTGACAGGGTTCACTGGGCTGCCCCGACTGTGCAATAGCAAGAGAAACTTAAGTTTGTGCACTTAAAGGCCAGGAACTGCACTTGAAGTCTAATGATCGAGGGAACACAAGACATTTATTCAGAAACAAGACATGAGTGGGACAAAAGTCTTGGTCAAACAGAGCAACTTTCCCCTGAATGAGGGAAAGAACTAAGATTCTGTCTCCTTGAATCTAATTTCTTCTGTCTTGTTTATTTGGACTGAGACACTGTCGAATTCGGGCTCAGTCTCTCTGACCCAGTAGAGTCAGAGGAGACGAGAAGAGTGAGTTTTCTCCCGTACTGTGACCCCGTGACAATCCGGGACGCAAAGAAGGGCGAGCCCCGGTTGCCTGACCCTGGATCGGGATTGGCTGACACTTTTCTGGACCTTCCAGCTCATCATCAAGTCCTACTGTTGACCCACCCTTCCTTCCTGCTTCTCACCTTCCCTCTCTCAGTTCATGCCTTTGAAAGTCCCTGAGTGCCTGAGAAGCACTGGACTCGAGACTAGGCTCTGGAGATATGAGGGTACATAATCACCACCCCTGCTGTCAAAGTCAAAGCTTGCTCTGGTGAAGCGACACCCTGGGGAGAGGAGGTGGAGGGCACACATTCACCTGCCTTGGGCATGGCCCGTGGTGTTATGTCCTGAAAGTCTGCTGCTCCAACGGGGGAACGTCTGAAGCCTGGTGCTCTGCCTCTCATTCCAGCCCAGCACCCTGAGCATTCCACACTTTCCCGGCTCCTGTCCTCCTCCTCTTCTGCAGGACGCTCCATCTCAAACCAGTTTCCTCCCCTCCCTGGGTACTACCTATTCCCAACTCTACGCTACGACCTATGTACACCCCTACACCCCACCCCCAGCCCCTTAGACAACTTATGCCTCACCAACTTCTTTCTGCCCACCCCAATTCGACCTGTCCTTCAAGGCTCACATCAAGACATGTCTCCTCTACCACCTCTCCAGAGTCACAGAGCCTGCAGCTGAAGAAGCTATGAGACCTAACGCGTGTCCACCTAATGTGGCCGCAGAGGTTGAACCAGAGGTGTTTTCAAAACTGGTTGTCAAGGCAGAGGAGCGAGGGGTGGGAGAGCTGAGAGCAGCTCTGGGGAATAGAGCACAAAGGCGGACTCTGGCGTTCGGACTATAAAAAACTCAGAGATTGTGTTTCTATAGTGGGGGTTGGCAGAAGCCACAGAGGCAGGACCAGCTGGCCTTCTGTACCCATGGGTTCTGCATCTGTGGATTCAACCAACCACAGATTGAAAGTATTTTTTAAAAAAATTCCAGAAAGTTCCAAAAAGCAAAACTTGAACTTGTCATGCACTGGCAACTATTTACATAGCATTTACATTGTATTTATAACTATTCACATAGCATTTACATGCTATTAGGTATTATAAGTAAACTAGAAATGATGTCAATTGTATGGGAGGATTTGCCTAGGTTATATGAAAATACTATGCCATTTTATGTAAGGGACTTGAACATCTACAGGGTTCTCAGTACCAATCCCCCACAGATACTGAAGGATGACTGTATAATTAGAAATCCAAAGAAACTTAGAGTGGGTTAAAGAATTGTTCTATTTGTTTCTAAGCAGTCAGTCCAAAGAAGAGCACGGTCAAGTCCATTTTGATCCGTGGTGCTCTCCAGAGACATGTGAAGGTGGTGACTAACACCCTATGGAAGGAAAAAGACCTGGGTCCAAATTCATCCTGGTTTGATGACCTCGGGAAATTACTCAACCTCCTTAAGCCTCGGTTTCCTCATCTGTAAATAAAAACAATAGTACCCACTCCTCACTCCCCTCATAGGGTCCTTGTGAGGATTCAGTGAACTAATGTCCGGTAATGTGTTTAGCACAGTGCCTGGAACACAGGAAGGGTTCAATACATCAATGATAGTATTGATAATAACATTAACTAAGGAAGTGAAAGGAAAATCAGAGGAGAATACCCCTGTCTGTGTAATGTATTTTGCCAGGAGTAAACCCCTGGTCTCTGGACTCCAAGGCCAGAGTTCTACAAACCTCTTCATTCTGGCTTAGGCATCTGATATCAAATATGAGAATAAAATATTACTGTGGAAAAGTAGGCACTGTACCAGCCAAACCCTGAGGACGGAGGAAGGTGAATGACAGAAGAGTCTCCCCAGGGAACCTCCCAAATCCCTCTGGGAGCCTCCTATTGGGACTCCTCCTGGAACGGTCGCTGGCAGCAGCCAGAGCAGAGCAGCACAACTGTGAGAAGCAGGTCTGGAGCAAGAGCTCCCCGGGCCACCCTGAGCCTTTGGGGCCCCCCTTGGCAGCCCCTGCAGCAAAGCGTGAACCCCTGTGGTTAGCTGGGTGCCAACTCACGTTTCCATTTAAAGTTCTAAAAGGACCCACCATATGTTTCTCCCCTGACTTCTGGGGCTGTGGGCTGCAGAGGGATGGTTAGCCTTGAGGCAGTGAGGTGGGCGTAGGTGTTGGGGAAGGGACTCTATTTGCACGTAGAATGGAAAACACTCACCAGGCCCCTCAAGTCCTTTCACAGCCCAGCCTTCCCCTCTCCCTGTAAGCCCCCCTTGAGCCCACAGCTGGCTCCCCAGCTCCAGTTGGAAGCCCGTGGCTCGGCGGGGGCGGGTCACAAGCACTGGGCCCGGGGGTGGGGGTGTGTGTGGCTGAGGGTGGTCACACTTTCCACAAGGCCCATGACTCATATACGCGAAATGCAACCTAGTGTTCTCTCAGGGCACAGACCAATCTCTCAGCAGTGTCTTTGGACTTCAGAGTCTCCAGAGTCTTCCCTCTGGCTCATAAGGGGCGCAGGAGCCTAAGGGATATCACAATTGTCTTCTCCGCCCTCTTCCCAACTGCAACACCAACAGCTGCATGGGCGGTGACCTTCCCCGCCAAGCGCTCCCTCTCTCTGCCCTGCAGACCAGCGCCTCCTGGTGTGAGCTGTATTGTGGCCGAGGGGTCCGAAGAGGCCTGTGGGAGCAGGGAGACTGGAAACCGGGGAGAGAAGGGGACACGGCCAGCCGCCCAGAGTACCCGGAAGAGCCTGCCCTGCGTCTCCCTCAGCCCCATCCGCCCTTTGCCATAGCAAAGTCACTTCACAGCAGAGCCATCCAGGCAGTGGGTGGTGGTCCCAAAGCCCCTTATGGAGAGAGGAAATCAAAGACTCAACATGAAAGGAGTATCTCTGACCTGAGGCTCTTTTATAAGTCTGTGAGCCAGGCGGTTTGTTGGCTGCAACTGGCTCAGAGCGAATGCCAATGGGGAGAATTTGGGGGGTGGGATTGCCATTGTTTGTTCTAGCTCCCTTGGGTGAGGTGACCCTGAGGAACCCACCCCGCCTCCCAATAAACGCTGCCAAGGAGTTCTGAGAATTATGGTAAATTTCCTTTGCCTTCTCAGCTGTAAAAATAGGACAGAGACTCCCAGGAGAGGTGGGAATGCAATCAGAAGAAAAGTCTTTGGGAGGAAGCAGCTCATCTTCTGTCTTCAGCTGAGGCCTTTTCTGCAGCCTCTCTTCACAGCCCTCCCACCCACCAACGTCGCTTCCCTTACACCCCCATCCTAGATGTGATTATACTATCAGTCACCCCCTAGCTCCATCTGCCGTGGGAAAGATGTCCTCTACCCCTGGAAACTTACTTCCTGCTTCCTACTGCCTACATCCCTCAACATCCAGGACAACTAGAACTGGGATAGAGATACATGCGAACATATCATTCAAAGAGTGTCTCAATCATCAAGCATCCTCCTTCCACCAACAAAAAGAATGCCAGACCAAGATGGTTTCACAGGGGCATATAACAGACCTGTAAAGAGCAGATGATTTCAATGTCACTTAAAATATACAGACAGAGAACATAAAGGAACACTTCCAAATTTGTTTTATGAAGTGAATTTCAAACTGTTGTAAAAATTATTAAGATTTCACACAATAAAAGAAAATCAGATCCTAATCTCTTACAAATACTGAGGGGAAAATTCTAAATAAAATATCGTCACACAGATGCCAACAGCAAATTAAGCAAAATACATAACGACCAGGTAGAGTTTATTCCAGGATTACAAGGATGATTCAATATTAGGAAACCCTTTAATATCAAATACAAGATCTATATAGAAAAATTATATGGTCATTTCCTGATACTGAAAAGAAAATTCAATCCCTATGACCGACAGAAAAAAGAAAAAAACACTCAGTAAAATAAAAATTAACTCTTTCTTAACATAATTACACACACACACACACACACACACACACCAGCCCCGAAGCCAACATCCCTTTTGATGGGAAAACACTAGAGGTGTTCCCACTAGGGTTGGGAATAAGACAAGAATGATGGGGGCTTCCCTGGTGGAGCAGTGGCTAAGAATCCTCCTGTCAATACAGGAGACACGGGTTCGAGCCCTGGTCCAGGAAGATCCCACATGCTGCGGAGCAACTGAGCCCATGAGCCACAACTACTGAGCCCACGTGCCACGACTACTGAAGCCCGCGTGCCTAGAGCCCGTGCTCCACAACAAGGGAAGCCACCGCATCTGTGCACTGCAATGAAGAGTAGCCCACGCTCGTCTCAACTAGAGAAAGCCTGCACAGCAACGAAGACCCAACGCAGCCAAAAATAAATAAATAAATAAATTTATTAAAAAAAAAAAAAAAGAAGAAGGATCACTATTGCCACAACTAGTTAACAACTTATCAGAAGTATTAGCCAATTCAATTAAGAAGCAGTTAGAGGAGTAAAAATTAGAAATAAGGTTATAAAACTATCTCTAATTACCATGCTTATATACATAGGAAACACAAGAGAATCAATGGGAAAGATATCATAAACAATAGAATTCTGTAAAATTGGCAGGATATAAAATTAATATAAATAAACAGTCTTCCTACATACAATCATTAACCAGTTAGAAAATATTTTGGAAGAGAACTCCCATTTACAACAACAGCAAAAAATAAAATAAAATAAAATATTTAGAAATAAATTTAACAAGAAATGTGCAAAAGCCATATTAAGAAAACTTTACTCCAATGAATCAGCTATCCAAATATACTTGTAAATGAAACCTACAAATACTGAAAGAAAACATGGGTGAATTCCTTTAAGCCCTGAGAGCTGAGAAAACCTTTTAAACTGTGACTCAAAATCTGGAATCAATAAATAAAATTGGTGAGGAATTTGACTACATAAAGTTTTTTTTTTTGTTAAAAAAAGGCTTTTGCATTTCAAAAATCATAAAGGTCAAAAGATAAATGACAAACTAGGAAAGAATATTGGAACTTACTTCACAACCAAATGATTCATTTCCTTAACATAAAGCATTTCTAGAAATCAATATGGAAAAGACCAAAATTCATGAACTGAAAATTCATAGAAAAAGAAATACAAATGTCCCTTAAACATTTGAAAAGTTCACTCCAGTCATAAAGAGAGAGAGGGATACATTAAGACTATACTGTGATACAATCTCTCCCCCACCAAATTGGCAAAAATCAAAATTTTAACAATATATTCTAATGGTAAGGCTGTGGGGAAACAAGTGTGATATATTGTTGTTAGGAATAAAAAATGATACAACTCCTTTGCAGGAAAATTGGTCAATATCTATCACAATCACAGCTGTGCTTACCCTTTGGCCCAGGAATCCCACTTCTAGAAATATATTCTAAGGACACAACTGTACAAATAGAAAATGACATGTGCACAAAGTTATTCATTGAGACATCAGTCACTAGCAAAAACAAAAACAAAAACAAAAAACCAGGAAACAATCCAAATGTCTATCAATAGGTTCCTGGCTGTATAAACTATGATACCCAGCCCCTTACTGAATAAACTATGGTACCTCCATATAATGGAGAACTGGGCAACCATAAAAAGAATGAGAACAATTCCAATGTATTGATATGGAGTGATCTCCAGGAGACATTGTTAATGAAAAATCATGGAGCCAAACAGTGTATACAGTATGCAACCTTTGCAGAAAGGGACAAAAGGGAGTAAGAATATGAGTACAAATTTGTCCATATTTGTAATAAGAAACACTGTAAGGGGGCTTCCCTGGTGGCGCAGTGGTTGAGAGTCCGCCTGCCGATGCAGGGGACACGAGTTCGTGCTCCGGTCCGGGAAGATCCCACATGCTGCGGAGCGGCTGAGCACGTGAGCCATGGCCGCTGAGCCTGCGCGTCCGGAGCCTGTGCTCCGCAACGGGAGAGGCCACAGCAGTGAGAGGCCCACGTACCACAAAAAAAAAAAAGAAAGAAAGAAACACTGTAAGAATTGATCAGAATTAATTTTAAAATTTGGTTACTGTTAGGTGGTGGGAGAAGTGGGGGGGAATTGGGATGGAAGAGGAACTTCTTGGAATATAGCTTTTAACTTCTAAGGCACGTGACTGTTTTACATATTCAAATGACATGTATTATATAAAAGTGGTAAAGAAAAACCACCCCTAAAAATCAAAGGCAAAAAGAAAAATAAATCCAATCACCTTTAAAGTTAATAACACAATCACACAGAGAAAATAATCAACTGAGTTTAAAACTTAGCACTTTGTACTTACTTAGTGGGATATGTTCTAGGATAAAAAACATATATTCCAGTCATTCCATTGTATTATAATTCTGAAATAATGATACAGACACAAAGTTGTTACATTAATGATGTTAGAAGCCAAGCTTTTCAGTATGAGAGAAAATAGATAGAAGTATAAATTCAATTAATTAAGTAAAACCCTGTAATGTTAAATTTGAATTTGATCAATACAATGCCATGAATTAAAAGAATATATATATTGTCTAGTGTGGTCCATTGAAAGAGACCCAAAACAACAATATTCCAGTAGCAATGAGTATCCCTAGAGACAGAATGCTTTCTAAAAACATTCTGCATTTGAGGGACCAGGGCTTCTGAGAGAAACGATTGACTCCAGGTTTGGATCAAGGAATATACAAGGTAAGCCTGGGACATCTCATTCTTTCAAAGATTCATGGGGTCATGCCAAAAAGACCAGACCAATTTGCAGGGGCCACAAATGGCCAAAGTTGGGTCAAATAGAGTGTGAAAAAGAAAAAAAGCTGTAAGGATATATTAAAGGCCACAGATCTATAAATGACACT